>NC_090653.1:8102107-8342107 GCF_040937935.1 Hyperolius riggenbachi
CTCCTCATTCTTTGCAGGCCCGACATTCCTCTTTGTGTCTCAGGAACATGAAGCTCATCTGAATGTGGCAGCGAGGAGTTGGGATATTGATCCATCAGGCTGTCCTTCTCATTTCACACACAACATAATGACAATTAAAGCAATCAAGCAATGTAATACATTCTGCATTAAACACGATTCCCCTCTCTCCGTGGAGAACATTAGCCGGCTCACAAATGTCGCCAATCCAACCTCTAGGAGTGATCAGCGCACTTTCATCATTAGGAGTGCGTAAATCATCTTCATGGAGTGTAGGAATTAAAGGTAATTGTTATATAGACTCTTTCATGAAGTCTAACGCAAGTATATATATCACCAGGACTCTGGAGCAGACTATTACCGTCTACAGATCAATGCCAGATCTCCCATTTCATCTGCCGTTGCCGAGTAATCAGCAGTGGAAAAACAGTTTGTCAATTTCAAATAACTCCATTTCCACTGAGAAGTGAGATCTATACCAGTCCCTTTCTGCTTGCCTATGTGCAATATTTACTTAAAGGGAACCTGAAGCGAGGAAAATTATTTAAAATAAACACATGACGTAGCTGCAAATGAATATAACATACTAACCTCACCGTCAGTTCCTCTCAGAAAGTCACCATTTTCTTCTTACAGTGATCCCTTCCAGTTCTGACAATATTTTATCAGAACTGAAAAATACCATTTGCTGTCAGTTATATATCAGCAGCTGTCAGTTACAACTGAATGTGCAAGGTAATGTCCATGTTTCCCTATGCCTCAAGTGGGTGATATTACAGTGTAACAGTGTGCTGACCAGGAAGCTGTTATGGGGTAATGGCCATTTATAAAATGTAGGATGGAGAAATCCATTGATCATAGTGGACAAACAGGACGCAAGAGAGGAGAAAGAGATTGAGGAGTAGACTACACAGAAGGTAAGTATGACCGGTGTATGGTTATTTTGACTTTTTATTTTCAGTTCAGGTTCTCTTTAACTAGGTTCTCTGTAGAGCATCCTACTGTCTATCTTCGGTATACATACATGTTGCTGGGCATCTGAGCACTGATATATTTTTCCTTCTTTTCAGCCCTTTATGTTATAGTCTTGGCTTTTTTAAATGGAGCATGGAGCAATTTAAAAAAACAAAACAAAAAGAAAAGATACTCACCTAAGTAGAGAGAAGGCTTTGGGTCCTATAGAGCTTTCCAGTTCTTCCTCCAGGCTCCCAAAGACTCCCGAATCCTCCTGTGGCGGGAGACTTCAACGGAGTGGAAGGAGACTGGAAGAGGAACTGCAGAGCTCTATAAGACCCAGAGCCTTTGCGCTCCTTAGGGGAGTATCTGTTCTTTTTAGGTTTTTTAAAATCACTTCAGAGTCCCTTTAAGTAGCAGTTTCCTTGACCAGCCTTATTCATCCACCACTGGTTCCTAGAACTCTCTCGTATCTCCAGCAATTCACCATCAGGTCCATCAAGAGAGGAAACTGCCTAACGGAGAAGGTGCTTTTACCTTATTGAACGTTCTGATGCTCTGAACGTACAATAAACACTGCATCCATTCTCCCCCATAACCCATGCTAAAATGCCACAAGCGTGGGTGGAAATGGAGCAGAAGATCCCTAATACCAGCATAATCGGCACACTTGTCTCTGGCCGCAGTACATACCATTATAAAAGCAAAGATGGGAAAATGGCTCAGCTTGACATTGTTTTGTACACAACCAGCAATGCTCAATAGAAATAAGAAATTTAGAAAAACTGGCAAGGAGAGCTATTGTCAGAGCGCTAAGCCCGTGGATGTATGTCAGTATCGACACGAGCGAGCCAGCTAAGAGGTGAGTCATCGGGACGGACATGGCATACATCAGCCTGATAGACCGTCATTACCACCCGTCCTACCCGCTGGAATCAATTCTAACCTTTATCTATTGCTGGTATTACAGGATGTGTGAGTATGCATATGCCTCTTATCCCATACAGAGAGAGACTTTTCCCCTGAAATAAATGACATGTTGTAGCATTCCTTCTATACGTCATATTGGTATTTCCTTAGCGGTGACTACAGATCTGCGTCATTCAAACCTTGTCGTGTTGCTGCAGGAATAAAAAACATAATCTATAACGTAATCGTGAGCTAGGGAAAGGGGGTGAGAGGGGGAGGGTAAATGCCGAATCTGACAACTAACCTCAGTGGCCAACTGTCGATTATAAGTATTTCCTCTCTGTGAATAGTTTCATTCAAGTGTACTTAAGATGGGAATATAAAAAAAGTTTTATACATACCTGGGGCTTCCTCCATCCTCCTCTAGGTGTACCCATGGCTGTATTTCAGGCAAGGCCACATAGGCCATGGCCTAGGGCACCTGGAAAGCAGGCTGGCACTGGGAGTTAGTCTGCTGAACATTTGTAGCGGTCGTATGAGTGTCCGACCACACTATTCCTCATGCTTGCTGTGCTACAAACAGAACACATTATCAGCCAGACCTGGTTCGCAGACGGCCTGCTTTTCAGAGTTACTGCATAGTGGCGGGTGGCTACCAATGACTGGGTCTAGTATTAAGGGCCAACAAATGGGTACTTACAATGACCTCTGAGCTGCCTGTCATTTGCTGAACGCACCGCTCACTGAGGAGTTTACAATCCAATCTCTGCCACCATGTCACTAACTGTCCTCATAGGAGATTATGATCGAATCCCTGCCACGTTGAGGGGTGGAGGAGTTTAGAATGCTGTCTGTCCGGGGGCGGTTGGTGATAGTGGGCCTTGGGTAGTAAAAAGTACAAACCCGACCCTGGGTGTACCACTCCCTCACCCTCTTCCTCCGCCTCCTTGTTCATCCACAACTGGCCCCTGGAAAATCCTCCTGTCGGGGCCAGTCGGCGCAGTGATGAATTGTAATCATCTAATTACGATGACGCAAAATTTCGCGCAAATTTTAGCATTTACGTTTATATGTAATAGCAATTTGTAAATTCAATTGATTTCGTATAGTGATTCGTAATTTTGCCTAAAATGTTCACGTAATTTCGTGCCGATTTTGGCAGTCAATAGCAAAGCCCCCATATATGGTAGTGACACCAACATTGCTACATGTGTTAAGGAGAATAGTGGCTACAAGTAAAAAAAAAACATTTTTCAAAAAGACCTTGCAGTTTTTGAGAAAATCAATTTTAAAAATGCAAAGAAAAATTGTTTTTTAAACTAAAAAAATTACAGTTTAAAAAACATTTTTCTTTGCATAATTATTTTCTCAAAAACTACAAGGTCTTTTTGAAAAACTCTTTTTTTGACTTGTAGCCACTATTCTCCTTAAAGGGACTCCGAGCTAAAAAAAAAAAAAATGAAAATGGTACTCACTATGGGCTTTGTGTAGGTCGGTAGGCCCCACGACGGCATCCTGGCTCTTCTCCCAGGTCTTCTCCCAGAGATGGCTGCCCGACGGCTTCCGGGCGGCTCCAGACCACACTGGCCCGAGTGTCGGGCTCTCTCTTCCGCATACATCACAGCTGACTTCATCAAGCCGGCCGCCTCGCGTCATCATGGCGGCTGGCGTGACAGTACGGCGCATGCGCGATTAAACCATGCATACGCTGTACTGTCACGCCGGCCACCTCGTGTCATCACGGCGGCCGGCGTGGCTTGATGAAGTCAGCCATCACGTATGCGGAAGAGAGGGCCCGACACTCGGGCCAGTGTCGTCTGGAGCCGCCTGGAAGCCGCCGGGCAGCCATCTCTGGGAGAAGACCTGGGAGAAGAGCCAGGACGCCGTCGTGGGACCTCCCGACCTACACAAAGCCCAAGGTGAGTACCATTTTCATTTTTTTATTTGAGCTCGGAGTCCCTTTAACATATGTAGCAATTTTGGTAGCAATAGCTTGAATAGGAGCTTTACTATTACCCGCTAAATTCAGCATGACATTTTGCGAAATGTTGTGAAAATTACGCGAAATATTACATGAAATTTTGAAATATTACTATTACATACAAAATTAATTATGATTTTCCCTGAAATTTTGCATTACGATTATGATACGTAAATGCGAACTTCGATGTGAAATTGCTTGGAAGAACAAAGAGAAATCGAGAGCCCGATATGGTGTAGTATTGTTAAGTTGGTTGTGGTTAAAAGCAAAATATTTAGATATACTCACAAACGTGGGTTACCCATAGGCAACCACTTCAAGTGCAGGTGGGGAGTATTAGAACCTGACCCCACTCAGGTTTTTAAGATGTTGCTCTCTGTAGATAGGAAACGAGGTAGCACCCCTCCACCGAGGGTGGAATCAAGATTTCAGCAAGGCTTGGTGTACAGAGGCGCCAGAGTAGAATAAAAACGTTTAAAAACCATCTAAAAGAGGGGGATGTTCAGGTGGACTTACCTCCCTCAAAAATATAAAACTCAATTGAGTCACAATATAGCAATACAAAAATATTTTATTGAACTCCACTTAGTGCAACGTGTTTCGCAGGTGTGGTCCCGCCTCATCAGGCAAACAGGAGTATAACTCAATGGGTCTAGATGCAGAAGTGAGCGCCTCTGTCTGTCTCACAGAGGGCGGCTGCGTTCCCGACGCCATGCAGGCACGGGCGGTTGTGTTCCCGACGCCGTGCAGGCACAGAACGTTCCCGGCGATGGAAGCGCGGCGGAGGAGCACACACTGCTGCAGTGGTGGGCTGAAATTTTGCCCACCACTGCAGCAGTGTGTGCTCCCCCGCCACGCTTCCATCGCCGGGAACGTTCTGTGCCTGCACGGCGTCAGGAACGCAGCCACCCGTGCATGCTCAGTTGGCCCCGGACCAGAGGACTTTCCAGTACCGATTGCAGAAGAAACAAGAGGTGGAGGAGGACGGCGAAGGAGTGATGAGCCTGGAGGGGGCTGGAGGAAGTCCCTTGTATGTATATTTTTTCTTTCCTGCTCCATCTCAGGTTCCTCACAACATATCTGTGATCTGAAGTTAGGTCTGATCAGTTCCTGTTCCTGTTCCTCTCTGTTCTCAGGAAGAAGTACGGGCAGTCAAAGGCAAATTTATGGAAATGCAAAGAGAAGACTTGATCTTCAAGTTCCCTGATCAGATGATCTCTAAACAGTGATGCAAAGACAATATACAGCCTTTATAAAGGTAGCCTTAAGGCCCGGTTCACATCTGTGTTTGGAGCCAAAAGGATCCGATGAGCGGATCTGGTCTCCACTTCACCGGATCCGGATGGCTCTCTCCGTGGCCCGGTTCATATAGTAAAAACGGATCTGATCAAAGATTGATCAGATCCGTTTCCCCTTAGCAAATACATACCTAAGCTTCAGTAGCAGCCGGCGGTAAAGGATTCCTCTTCTTCCGCTGTGACTACACAGCGCGTCATGTGACTAGTCACATGATACCTCATGTAGTCACATGACGCGGAAGAAGCCGGAAGCCTCTACTGCTGGCTGCTACAGAACATTAGGAATGTATAAACCCTCCCTAGCAGACCCGCCCGCCCGGCTGCTGCACCCTCCCCTCACCCTCCCCTCACTCAGATTCGCGTCGACCCATGCCCCCATCCCCCGTGGAACGGTCTGTTTGTTCACTAGTGTGAAGAAACGTTCCGTTTTCCATTGCCCCAATGCTGCAGCATTTTTTGTCCGGATCCGTTCCGCTAAGCAAAACGGTCCGGAAAATTAGGGCCTGCAGCAATTTTTAGGTCCGGGGATCAGAACGTTCGGAACGTATCCATACCAACGGACGCATGTGAATGGATCCATAGGTTAACATTGGATCCTTTCACATCCGTTCTGTTTGTACAGTATACGTTCCGGTTCCGATCCGATAAAAAACGCTAATGTGAGTCGGGCCTTAGATTATGGCAAAACATCTAATCGATCATAAATTGAGGTGATCATTATTACAATTGATAATAAGAGATTAAAAAAAAATCTATTGAAATATTACCACCTTCAAGTAGTGTGAGGGGCAACAGATTTCGAACACGTAGAATAGATTGTGTATGTAAACAGTCATGCTACACGGAGGGGGTAAAATTGGCCAATCGAGACTGAATGTGTGTAGACCAGATCAGATCTTTGCAGTACAAAGCTATGGAGCCTCCCCTTCATACCATTCCTATCCCCTTCCCCAAAAACACATGCACACAGACACACTCACATGGTTTTGCTTGCTTGATCTTGGGCTGGAACATCTTACATTGAATGGCACAGCCGAGGAGTGGGCATTGTAAAGAGTAACATCTGTACTGTGTATGTATTAGAATCTTCGAAAGTCCAGAAGATTGTGGAGAAAGACAGAGCTAAGGTCCTGAGGACTTCCCATTCCAGGCAAACATACAGTTACTGGGCAGCCAACCAGACACCAGTGTTGTAGACAAGGGGCTTGATTCACAAAGCAGTGCTAACCTACTTAGCACGTCTATAGTCTTTAGACGCGCTAACCAGGGTGCTAAGTAGGTTAGCACCGGATTTCTCAATCAGATCACGCACTAACTTTGCGCGCGCAAAGTTTTACGCGCGCTAAGTCCCATAGGCTTTAATGGGCACTTCGCGCGGAGCGCCCTGCGCTCTGTGCAGTACGTGCGTAAAGTTTTATGCGCATAAAGTTTTGCGCGCGTAAACTTTTATGCGCGAAAAGCTTGTTTAGACGTGCTAAGGGGGATTTCACAGGCGTGCTAACAGTTAGCACCGCTTTGTGAATCAAGCCCAAGGTCTGGAAGACAGCAGTGGTGACAGACAGAGCCGGGACAAGGTCCTCCAGTAAGACACCCATGTGCGCCCCTCCATCCCCCCCCCCTCCCACACACACACACACGAGGTCTTGCAGTCACTGCCATGTTACCCCTTTTCTTATTTTTCAATTCTCTCTGCTTCAAACACAATAGGGGAATAATAGCTGAGTGAATTTTGCTCCCCCCCTCCTACACTGCACCCTGAGGCTGGAGCCTCTCTCGCCCCTGCCTCGGCCCGGCCCCGGTGACAGATGTGGCAGTGTCACGTGATGGTGATCAGGAAGGAGTATAAGAGGCCAGAGAAGTGCCAGAACCTACAGGAGGAGCTGGAAAAGATGCGGAGAGTACATACAATACAGGTGCCTACAAAAAAGGGCACCAGATATTGCCACTATCAGAATACCTGTACAATTAACAATATTCTACTACTTAATTCATTTTATTTTATTAGGACCTAACCCTACTCTCACACAGAACCCTCCCTACCTAACCCTCCCTCAACCAATGCCAACCCCTGGCCCTTAACACTCCCTCTACCATTGTCCAACCCTTAACCCTTCCGTCTACCGATGTCTAACCCTTAACACTCCCTTAACCAATGCCTACACTTAACCCTCCCTCTACCGATGCCAAACCCTTAACACTCCCTCTACCATTGTCCAACCCTTAACCCTCCATCTACCGATACCTAACCCTATACCCTCCCCCTATCGAATCCTAACCCTTAACACACTCCCTATCAATGCCTAACCCTTAACACTCCCTTAACCGATGTCTAACCCTTAACACTCCTCCTACCAATGCCTAACCCTTAACACTCCCTCTACCATTGTCCAACCCTTAACCCTCCGTCTACCGATACCTAACCCTTAACCCTCCCCCTATCGAATCCTAACCCTTAACACACCCCCTATCAATGACTAACCCTCAACACTCCCTTAACCGATGTCTAACCCTTAACACTTCCTTAACCGATGTCTAACCCTTAACCTGCCCTCTACCACTTAACCGATGCCTACTCTTTAACCTTCCTTCAACCTATACCTAACCCTTAATACACTCTCTACCATTGCCTAACCCTTAACCCTCCCTCTACCTATGCCTAACCCTTACCCTCAACCCATGACGGTTAGATTAGAGTGGGGTGTCCAGAGAGGGAGGTGACAGGGGTGACAGATTACAGAGGGGTTGTCCTGAGAGGGGGTTTAGGGGTGACGGTTAGATTTCAGTTGGTTGCTGGGGAAGTTATGTTCTGCATTTCGGGAAGCATAGATGAATTGAAGCAATACTCCGCACCTGAAGCGCCCGGTTGGATAAATGGCGCCTTGAAAGCTGGCTCGGAATTGCCAAGCATGTTTGTAAATTGAAAAGTTGTAATGTTTTCCAGCGCACTCAAGCTGTCTGTGCCATTGGCGGGATGATTGGGGAACGCGAACGTCTATTAGTATTAATGATCCTGAGAGTCGCGGCATTTTTCCATCGCCACAAAACAAGAGTACACCTCATGAAAATTCCTAAAAACAAATTGAAATCTACTCGCAGTTCCGCTGATGAACCAAATTGCTTCTGTTTTATGACTTTTTCCCTGCGCAGGTTTATTATGCATCTCCGAAATAAACTGCGTTCACTCAAAATTCCCCTTGTAAGAAAAAAAGAAAAAAGTGAATATTCAAATCAGGAAATGGAGCTATTTCTATGCGGCTTATCCCGCGTTTCACCGGCTTGCCGCGGTCCCCGGAGAGATGGTTGCTTTGCCGGAACATTTTTTGCTTTCCTATTGTATTTCGTTCACCAAATATAGACCACAGTGTTTTTTTTTCTGAGCGTGAATTCAAGCGCACCCCCCGCAAAGTTCATTCTCTGCTTATTCGCGAGCAATTATGAAAATGCGACACGTCATTTACACCTCCGGCGCGCCCGGAAATTGGAGCGCCGCAAGAAAATAGAAATAATCAGGCTGAATGGCAATACAAGGGGGGGAATAGGAACAACGAGTGAAAGGTCGTTAATGTAATGGGCAGACACGTCATGCTTCTGGCAGCCAGGATAGCGGACATCGGAGGAAGGGCTGGCCGTGGGATGGAATACCATGCTGTGTCATGGTTGCTGGCTTACACAATTCAACTCTACACAATTTAGCGTAAAGGGGCCCATACACTGGCCGATTTCAGCCATCGATCGATCCTATCAAACCAGCCGATCGATTTACAGCCGATTTCGATCTATTTGATCTTTCTGACTGGATGGAAAATCTAGGTCGATCTGCTGCCGGTAGCAGATCAAAGGCCCATAAGGTAGCCATACACTGGTCGATTTGCCATCAGATTTGACCAACAGACAGATCCCTATCTGATCGAATCTGATCAGAGAGGGACCGTATGGCTACCTTTACTGCAAACAGATTGTGAACCGATTTCAGCCTGAAACCGATCACAATCTGTGGTGGTGCTGCCGCCGCTTCACCCCATCCCGCATACATTACCTGCTCCGCCGGCGCGAGTCCCGGGTCTCCGCTCTTCTTCTCTGCTCTGGTCTGGTCTCCGGCATGCTTCCCTTCTTCCTGTCTGGGGGAAGTTTAAACTTCCTGCCGGGACAGGAAGAAGGGAAGCATGCCGGAGACCAGACCAGAGCGCAGAAGAAGAGCGGAGACCCGGGACTCGCGCCGGCGGAGCAGGTAATGTATTGCAGCTCTATTGCGTCGGTCGTCGGGCACTCGAACGCCGCTAGCGATGCGCTCTTTACCCGTGGGCGATCGACGGTTATTTTCCGCACGGCGCGATTGAAGGGATTGGACGGAATGGATCGAAATTTGGCGTGTAGCGCGAACGATTGGCAGCAGATTCGATCCCAGTGATCGAATCTGCTGTCGAAACGGCGGCAAATCGGGCCAGTGTATGGCCAGCTATAGAGTTGTATTGGATCTAATGGTGCAGTAATGGCTTTAGATCGATTTTCAATAGATTTCCAATAGATGTCATTCTGAAAACTATTGGAAATCTGTTCCTAGTGTGTGGCACACATCAGATAGATTCCTGTCAGATTAGACTGACAGGCATCTGACACCAATCTATCTGATGGTCGAATCTGCTGCAAATCTATAAGCGTATGGCCACCTTAAGTTTTACTGTTTCCTCTTTATGCAGCTATAGGGTAACACAACAGGACAGAAGCAAATCCTTCCCCTGTGGGGCAGGAGGCAGAATAAACAGATAGATAGATAGATAGATAGATAGATAGATAGATAGATAGATAGATAGATAGATAGATAGATAGACCTTACACCAGCAGCCCAGCAGAGCGCAGGGAGTGAGAGGGATAGAGAGATAGATAGATAGATAGAGGAGATAGATAGATAGATAGATAGATAGATAGATAGACAATGGATAGACAGACAGACAGACAGACAGACAGATAGATAGGCAGTGCAGTGTATATTCCCATATTCGCGCAGGGAGGGGAAAGGGATTTGCCTGCATTCTCCTCTCTTACATGACATTTTATTCCGTGGGTGGAATATTCTCAGCCGCCCGGCTGCCACACACTGAAGACAGATGCCCTCCTTGCCAGGCCGGGTGTCCCCCGGTAACCTTGAGCCATACGGCATTGGCTGGGCCTTCCATCTCCCCGGCGATCAGTCTCTGGCCCGGCCATTGTGTGATAAGTGCAGGCCTGGCAGCTTCTCAGCTCCCTCCTGTCTCCCATCTCTATGTATTGTTACACAAGGTAGGGGGGAGAACTTCTCCAGCGGCCTTTAATGATAATTACCTCGGATAACAAATATCTCTGTGAAAGCGATTGCAGGTAATTACAGGCAGGCTTCTCTGAGCTTATAGATCATGGTGAACCCGGAGGACTGCGGAAAACATACCTTACCAGCTGCACCCAATACTTACACCTCAACACTGTAAGGAGAGTCAATGAGAGGCAAATACATCCCAGATGAAGAATGTCATTGGTTAGTGTAGTAACTAGTTTGGCGGTGTAGAGGAAGCTGGCCTGTCAGTGGTGTGGTGGCGTAGAGGACAGGAGTAAGGGGTGTGGTGGTGTAGAGGACACTGGCAGGTATCAGGGATGTGGCGGTGTAGAGGAAGCCGGCAGGTGTCAGGGGTATGGCGGTGTAGAGGGAGCCAGCAGGTATCAGGGGTGTGGTGGTGTAGAGGAAGCCGGCAGGTGTCAGGGGTGTGGCAGTGTAGAGAAAGCTGGCCTGTCAGTGGTGTGGTGGCGAAGAGGAAGCCGGCAGATGTAAGGGGTGTGGTGGTGTAGTGGAAGCCAGCAGGGGTGTGGCGTTGTAGAGGAAGCCGGCAGGTGTCAGGGGTGCGGCGGTGTAGAGGAAGCTGGCAGGTGACAAAGGTGCGGCGGTGTAGAGGAAGCAGGCATGTGACCGGGGTGTGGCACTGTAGAGGAAACTGGCAGGTGTCAGGGGTGCGGCTGTCTAGAGGAAGCTGGCAGGTGACAGGGGTGTGGTGGTGTAGAGGAAGCCACCAGGTGACAGGGGTGCGGCAGTGTAGAGGAAGCCGCCAGGTGACAGGGGTGTGGTGGTGTAGAGGAAGCCAGCAGGTGACAGGGGTGTGACGGTGTAGAGGAAGCCAGCAGGTCTCAGTGGTGCTGAGGTGTAGAGGAAACTGGCGGGTGTCAGTGGTGTGGCAGTGTAGAGGAAGCCGGCAGGTGACAGGGGTGTGGCGATGTAGAGGAAGCCGGCAGGTGACATGGGTGTGGCGGTGTAGAGGAAGCTGGCCTGTCAGTGGTGTGACAGTGTAGAGGAAGCTGTCAGGAGACAGGGGTGTGACTGTGTAGAGGACGCCGGCAGGTGACAGGGGTGTGGCGATGGAAAGGAAGCCAGCAGGTGACAGGGTGTGGTGGTGTAGAGAAAGTCAGCAGGTGACAGGGGTGTGGCGGTGTAGAGAAAGGCAGCAGGAAACATGTGTGACAGTGTAAAGGAAGCTGGCAGGTGACAGGGGTGTGGCGGTGTAGAGGAAGCCAGCCGGTGACAGGGGTGTGGTGTTGTAGAGGGAGACGGCAGATGACAGTGGTGTGGTGGTGTAGAGGACACTGGCAGGTATCAGGGGTGTGGCGGTGTAAAGGAAGCCAGCACGTGACAGAGGTGTGGCGGTGTAGAGGAAGCCAGAAAGTGTCAGTGGTGTGGCGGTGTAGAGGGAGCCGGCAGGTGTCAGTGGTGCGGCGGTGTAGAGGAAGCTGGCAGGTGTCAGGGGTTCGGCGGTGTAGAGGAAGTGGGCGAGTGTCAGTGGTGTACAGTGTAGAGGAAGCCGGTGGGTGTAAGGGGTGTACAGTGTAGAGGTAGCCGGCAGGTGACAGTGGTGTACAGTGTAGAGGAAGGCCGGTTCGTGTTAGGGGTGTGGCGGTGTAGAGGTAGCCGGCAGGTGACAGGGGTGTACAGTGTAGAGGAAGGCAGCTTTGTGTTAGGGGTGTACAGTGTAGAGGTAGCCGGCAGGTGACAGTGGTGTACAGTGTAGAGGAAGCCGGTGGGTGTAAAGCTAAGTACACACAGGGGACAATTGTAGCTGTAGCTAGCACACGGGAGCGTGTGCGCGACAGCTCGGTGACAGCTCGGCGACAGCTTGTCGCCAAGTCCCTCTGCATCCACACGGCAGCAGAGGGATTAGCGATGCGGCGGAAGCTGTCGCCGAGGTTCCTCCCCCCCGCCGGAAGCTCCGTGTGCTGTGTGTGGGTTGCTGTCGCTAGCCCGCATACACATGCGGGACTAGTGACAGTTCCGGCGAAGTTGCGGCGACAGCTGTAGCCGGCGATTGAACATGTCAATCGCCTGGCGACAGCTCCGACGGGCGACGGTTTGGGGCGCGCGCGTCATACACACGGGCGACCTGTCGCTGCAACACGCGCGTGTCACGTGGTTGCGGCGACGGCCGTACCCCATGTGTATGAGCCTTAAGGGGTGTGGCGGTGTAAAGGAAGCCAGCAGGTGACAGGGGTGCTGCCATGTAGAGTAAACCGGCAAGTGACAGGGAGGGATGCTGTGAGTGTCGGAGTGGGGTCCTGTGTGTGCCAGCGTGGGTGCTGGCAGGGGGTCTTATGGGTGTTGGTGGAGGGGGTGACGGTACACATGGTATACTAAAACAAAGCAAGCCCCAGCAAAACAGGGAGGATTCCCATTAGTCTGGTAAAGGATTCATAGAGAGTCCCAGTGGAACATTTTAGGATGCTTAGGCAGGGCTTGCTATACATTAGTATAATGGGTGTCGGCTGCGTGGAATGGTGAGTGCTTTAATCAAGGTCCAGAGAATATTGGCATAGGATAATTTATGAGGATACTGGTGTCGGATCAGTAATTAGAGGTAAGTATTTATGGTAAATTAAGACTCTTTTTTTTTTTGTGGTTACCGTACTTTTTTATTTCTATTTTAACTCTTTGAAGAAATGGGTAGGGGGCACATTAGAAACTGTACCCTCATTTCACCTAGGGGGGCCTACACCCCCACCTCATCCTGGGCCCCGGAGGCGGGGATGAGCCCCTTGACCATGGTATGGACAAGAGCTTTGAAGGAGAGGAAGAGGCATAACCATTCCTCTCTTCCAGAGCCCGCTCAGCATCATGGACATGGAGCATTCAGGCTGGTATAGCTCAGGGTACTGAGCCCTACGCGGCCTGGGCTATGAATCCTCGCTATACCAGCCTGCATGAGAGACCAGGGGGACTTTCACATCATTTTTTTATGTAATTAATTGAATGCACATTATAGGTGTTGAGGAGTTGGACGCTTGGGGAAGAAGGAGTTCCTGTGTCTGGAGGTCCCAGAGGACATGAACGTGTAGTGCTGGCCCGATGGAATTAGGTTGAGATAGTGGTTGCTAGGGTGGGAGAGGACATTCGCTAGCCTTTCTGGAGTCCGAAGATATGGAGGAGTTTAAATGATGGGAGGGGGTGCCAATGATCTCTCCTTGGCATTGATGACCCTCTGTAATTTGTTCCTGCCACTCACGGAAGCACCCACATACCATACAATGATGGAGGAGCATAGTATTGACTCGATGGTAGCACAGTAGAAGCTGGTCAGAAGGTCCTGCCTCATGCCACATTTTTATCTACTTAAAGGGATACTGTAGGGGGGTCAGGGGAAAATGAGTTGAACTTACCCGGGGCTTCTAACGGTCCCCCGCAGACATCCTGTGTTGGCGCAGCCACTCACCGATGCTCCGGCCCCGCCCCCGGTTCACTTCTGGAATTTCAGACTTTAAAGTCTGAAAACCACTGCGCCTGCGTTGCCGTGTCCTCGATCCCGCTGATGTCACCAAGAGCGCACAGCGCAGGCCCAGTATGGTCTGTGTCTGCGCAGTACACTCCTGGTGACATCAGCGGGAGTGAGGACACGGCAACGCAGACGCAGTGGTTTTCTGACTTTAAAGTCAGAAATTCCAGAAGTGAACTGGAGGCGGGGCCGGAGCATCGGTGAGTGGCTGCGCCAACACAGGATGTCTGCGGGGGACCATTAGAAGCCCCGGGTAAGTTCAACTCATTTTCCCCCGAACCCCCTACAGTATCCCTTTAAGGACCATAATGATTGAAATCTACACCCTGTTTTGGTGGGCTCCTGGCTGGCAGGACATAGATTTCAATCACCGCCCGCAGCGCGCATCCGCCGTTTCTGTCGCTTCCCGCTGTGTCCCATCGCAGCTCACTCTCTCTGCCTGTCTCTATGATGGCAGAGCTCTGTGAGCGGGTCGGGAGCCGATTTCACTGGCTCCTGGCCGTGTCTATCAATGTAAGCTGCTCCCTTTGGCTTACATTGATAGACGCGGTCAGGAGCCAATGAAAGCGGCTCCTGAACGGCTCACATGACTCTGCCGTCATAGAGATGGCAGAGTGGATGTTAGAAGGATCCTGGCGTGCGGCAGTGATGGCGATTGTGGCGGGAATGCGCGGCGATTCACCGGGATCCCGCCGTTATTGTACCAGCGGTCTCTGGTCCTTAAGGGGGCAGAGACAGCTTGTATTAAAGGGGCAGAGACCGCTTGTACTTAAAGGGGAACTGAAGTAAGAGGTATACGGAGGCTGCCATATTTATTTCCTTTTAATCAATACCAGTTGCCTGGCAGCCCTGCTGGTCTATTACTCTGCAGTAGTATCTGAATAACACCAGAAACAAGCATGCAGTTAGTCTTATCAGATCTGACTCTAAAGTCTGAAACACCTGATCTGCTGCATGCTTGTTCAGGGGCTATAGCTAATAATATTAGAGGCAGAGGATCAGCAGGACTGTCAGGCAACTGGTATGGCTTAAAAGGAAATAAACATGGCAGCCTCCATATACCTCTCTCTTCAGTTCCCCTTTAAGTGGTTAAGTTAAATCAAACAATTGGACCAGCACCATACATTTAAGATAGGTCATTAAATAATCCTTCAGAATGTGCTAAGGGGCAAAAACATGTAAATACAAACAAAGAAAAGATGCCCTCTCAAAGCACCAAACTGAGCCAAACAATAATGTACAATTAATCACAATCAGGGCTGTGGAGTCGGTCCAAAAATCCACCGACTCCGACTCCGACTCCTCAGTTTAGGATTCCACCGACTCCGACTCCGACTCCACGACTCCGACTCCTCTAATTTGCATATTACAATTTTGTTGATTAAAAGTATGTAACATGAAATTCGTCTCTTAACTGCCAACGCTTAGGAATTTTACAAGACAACTGAAGTGAGAAGGATATGTAGACTACTATATTTATTCCCTTTAGACTAAAACTAGTCCTTGGTAAGAGTACTTGTAAAAGGTACAAACCGGAACAAAGAACATCTATCAGGCCCTAGGCAATGTAAGTGTGGGTACATGCAAGAATGGTGCATATGTAGAGTATAGTACTACTGTGTAACAAAGTAAACCTGAGACAGATGAAATTAAAGTTTTATACAGACCTGGGGCTTCCTCCAGCCGCCTTCAGGATAATCAGTCCCTCGTTGTCCTCCTCCACCACCTGGATCTTCTGCTATGAGTCCAGGTACTTGAGCCAGTCAGGCGTAGTGCGCATGCACACACTCCGCCGCCAGGAGCATACTACACCTGTGCAGCACTATTGCGCAGGTGCAGAATGTTCCTGGCTGTGGGAGCGGCATGTGGCCGGACAGCGCTGACTGGCTGAATTACCAGGACTCATAGCAGACGATCCGGGTGGTGGAGGACAGTGAGGGACTGATTAGCCTGAAGGGGGTTGGAGGAAGCCTCAGGTATGTATAAAACTTTACTTTTCATCCGTCTCCGTTACCCTTTAATTTGTAGTCACCAATCCAAATTTTAATAACATATCAAATTATTTGATTTCATCAGCAAAGGGAGTGCATACATTTGCATAAATCAGCATCAATGCAGAATTATTTCCATCTCATTGACCATCTTATTAGTGACACAGCTACACATCAGGCTTTATTCTTACAGCATAGATGTTATTTAGTATATATAAGAGATTCCTGTGTACACATCATATATACAGTCACAATCAGATATGTATATCTGACCTTAAAAATACGGGGACTGCTTTATTGAAGCAGCACAAGTAACTAATTTTGATTGGTTTATTTCATTTTTGTGGACTAAGCACAGCTATTACTGTATATATACATTATTTTTAATGACTATTATCTGAGAAATAGAACATGTTATCATATTTTCTATTTTAATTACAGTTACAAATTCATTAGGAGTCGGAGTCGGAGTCGGTGCATTTTTTCCCGACTCCGACTCCGACTCCAGGCACCCAAAATTGCCCGACTCCACGACTCCGACTCCACGACTCCGACTCCACAGCCCTGATCACAATACATCTTTATTGAAATCCAACTGCAAGAAATTATAAAAACAATTAAAAATCACAAAAAGTGATACATCCGGTGTCTGATAATAAACAGTCACAGTAATCACAAATAATTGAGGTTAGCCTCTCCATATATCATCATGTGCTAATATACAAATAGATAAATGTCTTCAAGTACAAAAATCTGCAAGGAATAACGTGCATAAGTGTAAAGGTGGCCACACACGATACAATAAAATGATCCGATTTTACAGCAATTCGATAAAAACGATCGGATCTCCAAAAAAAATCTTGAAATTTTTTTTCATTCGACTGAAAAATCTGATCGGATTTCCCGTTTTCTTTGATTTTTATCGATCCAGAATGCCAGATATTTTTCTTCAATCTTTCTAAAGATTGTATGGTGTGTGTTAGATTGTCAATTTATTAATATACACACCCTAGCAATTTTGTCAGAGTTTGCAATCATTTTTATCATAATTGGGGAAAAATTGAACACAGGTGTGTGGTACATTGGTCATATTTTTGAAATGTTACAATCAGTCAGAAAAATTGATTGCAATTCTTAAATTGAACAGATATTTAAAAAAATGGTATGGTGTGTGGCCACCTTAAGAATACCAGAGTAAAAATAGGGATCCTCAAAAAACGAGGGGATCAGTACGCCGGATGTATCACTTTTTATGATTTTTAATTGTTTTTATAATTTCTTGCAGTTGGATTTCAATAAAGATTTATTGTGATTAATTGTAAATTATTGTTTGGCTCAGTTTGGTGCTTTGAGAGGGCATCTTTTCTTTGTTTGTATTTACATTTTTTTAAGTTGTCAGAGGAAGGATGGTCTTAGTTGAGCTTTTTTTCTAGATCTTGATGGTGTTCTCTTCCAATTCTAGATACCAGGAGATAGTGGGCCCAGGAAGCCGGCGTAAGGTACTCTAGTGACTTCTGTACCTTCAATAAGGGTCAGGGAAATGTAAGGGAAGAAGGGGAATAGAGAGGAGGGGAGATGGAAAGAAAGAAGAGGGGGTGAGAAGGATAGAGGGGAGGAGAAGAGAGAGAAGGAGGAATAGGAGAGGTGAGAGTAGGGAAGATGGAAAGAAAGAAGAGGGCATGAAGAGGATAGGTGAGAAGGAAAGAGAATAGAAGAGAGAAAAGGCGAGGAAGAGGAGAGGAGAGTGTAGGGGTGATGGAAAGACAGAAGAGGATAGTTGAGAAGGCGAGGGTAGAGATGGATACGAGGGGAAGAGAAGAGAGAAGAGGAGTAGGAGAGGTGAGAGTAGGGAAGATAGAAAGAAAGAAGAGGATAGGTGAGAAGGAAAGAGAATAGAAGAGAGAAAAGGCGAGGAAGAGGAGAGGTGAGAGTAGGGGCGATGGAAAGAAAGATGAGGATAGGTGAGAATGAGAGGGTAGAGAAGAGAGAAAAGGCGAGGAAGAGGAGAGGTGAGAGTAGGGAAGATGGAAAGAAAGAAGAGGGCATGAAGAGGATAGGTGAGAAGGAAAGAGAATAGAAGAGAGAAAAGGCGAGGAAGAGGAGAGGTGAGAGTAGGGGCGATGGAAAGAAAGAAGAGGATAGGTGAGAATGAGAGGGTAGAGAAGAGAGAAAAGGTGGGCAAGAGGCGGGGAAAAGAAGGGTGAGGAGACGAGGAGAGGAACGCACATGTTTACTGCCATTATGCATTTCCTAACTTCTTCCTCTTCTTGGAGTTGCCCGGACAGACTCTCTGGTGCCTTCTCGCCACGACAGTAGAAATACCGACTATAACTCCACCAGTGAACGTGAAAGCGAGAGATACTTACCTATGAATGGTGATTGCAGAGATTTTATTATGTGTTAATAATCGCGCCTTGTCGTCGCACCCCCTCTCTGAATATTGCATCTATCATTTATCGGGACGGAAATAAAGTATGCAAATTGCAAAGTGAAGTTGAGTTTCATTTGCAAGGTCTTATTTAATTGTGGCGTTGCCGCGCCGCTGGAAGGCATGGAGAGATTCGCCGGGCCATGTAGGAGAGGTGAACAAGTTCAACCTCATGAAATTGCTTTAACCTGCGTTCAATATATTCCCGGAGATAAGAGTCTTGTGGAAATGGATTGGAGAGCGACGATGAAAGCGGAGCATTAATATACATGTGCCTTACGGACAGAAAATCCTGCAGCCTCTCCTAGAACAGGCGCCGGGCTCCTAATTCTGTTTATTAAAGAGGCCCTGCCATCTCTATGTACCGATAGATGGGGTCACCTGCGGGGTCTCCACACATCCCCAAGAAGCCACACCCACGTGTGATTTTATTAAAGAGGCCCAGTCATCTCTATGTACTGATAGATGGGGTCACCTGCGGGTCACCACACATCCCAAGAAGCCACACCCACATGTGATTTTATTAAAGAGGCCCTGCCATCTCTATGTACCGATAGATGGGGTCACCTGCGGGTCACCACGCATCCTCGAGTAGCCACACCCATGTGTGAGAAGCGTGCAAACCAGAGAAGATCACCCCCTGGTTAATGACCTGCATGTTTTATACTCCAGAATGTCAGGCGCTGGTCTCACCTCCCCTGCTCCACAATTTTCCCTGCTATTTGCTCTGAATATTCCAGAATTTTACTATTATTGTAAAATGATATCCAAAACAAGGAGTCAATGCAAAACATCCATCCCAAGTGCCAGTGGCAGCGCTAAACTGGGGCACTGATGAATTTTAGCAGAACTCTGACTCACCATTGACTTTTATTAGATGTGTGGCGAAGGAGGATTCAAAATTTACATGTAAATTGTAATAAGTGTAAATCTTGCCTAGGCTTCCTACACACAGTCGCCATGTGTCGCTCAGAGATCGAGATTGCTGATTGCAGATCCGGAGCGCGTAGGACAAGGCCACTGATCTCTGCCTTACCCTCCCGCTCCCTTGTGTGCTGTGTCGATCCGTTTTCTCCATAGCAACAGACTGTGTCACTGGTCTGTACAGAACTAGGCCCCAAACTGAAGGGAATCGAGTACTAAACTTTGCGAAACAACCGGTGTTGCATGTGTATTGACCCATACGCTTTACCTGCAGTGATACAAGCTACTACTCTATGTGATTTAGTGGGAACTTGAAGTGAGAAGTATATGGAGGCTGCCATATTTATTTCCTGTTAAACAATACCAGTTTCCTGGCTGCCCTGCTGATCTCTTTGGCTGCAGTAGTGACTGAATCGCACACCTTAAAGTGACCCTAAAGTCAGGAATAAAAAATGAGTTTAACTCACCTGGGGCTTCCCTCAGCCCCCTGAAGCTGATCGGTGCTCTCGCTGACTCCATCAGATATCTCTGGACCGGCCGGCGGCGACTTCCGGTTTCGCCGTCACCGGCCGACAGGCTGGGAACGAGAGTGATTCTTCGTGTTCCCAGCCAGAATATCGCCCCCTATAGGGAGGCCGCAATAGCAGCATAGGGGGCGATATTCTGGCTGGGAACACGAAGAATCACTCGCGTTCCCAGCATGTCGGCCGGTGATGGCGAAACCGGAAGTCGCCGGCGGCCGGTCCAGGGACATCTGATGGAGTCAGCGTGGGCACCGATCAGCTTCAGGGGGCTGAGGGAAGCCCCAGGTGAGTTAAACTCATTTTTTATTCTTGACTTTAGGTTCACTTTAAACAAGCATGCTGCTAATCCAGTCACACTTCAGTCAGAGCACCTGAACTGCTGCATGCTTGTTCTGGGGCTATGGCTTAAAGCGGTATTGTCACCATAAAAGTCAAATTTCAACAGCAACTGGTCTGAGTGTATTAAGTGATAAAGTTGCTAATCCTGCATTCAAAACTTGCAAAACTTTTTCTGCTGTTATGGTTTGTAGTTATCACATACCTTAGGAGCACTGGTCCTAGTGTCAAACAGTGCCAAAGAGTTGAATGCTGGGAGTTCTTTTTATCTATAATCTATTCCTCCTCTTCCATTTATTTCCCTATCTAGCTGCTTGTCAGAAACACCCTCTAATTACTTGTGTTTACAAGCAAGGCTGAGGTGACTCAGTAGTTGGAGGATAAGACAGTGCAGTTCCTAGTATACACCTCAGTGGGAGTGTCTGAAGACTCTGGGAGGAGGACAGCTAATGAATACACAATGGCGTCAATTCACCAGAGGTTACCAACCTATTTATCTCTTGGAAGGTAATTTACCTACTGTGATATCTCCAAATAGCAATTCTCCAGAAGTATAGGGGAAAATATCGACAGAGAGAAATGCAAGAGATAAATGTGAGATAAGTATGAGATAAATAAGTGATAGTTAGTAGTTAGTTTTTCTCCAAATCACAATTCACCAGGGAAGAAAGGGGGTGTGGCCATTCGTTATTTTTTCATCTCAATGGCGTCAATTCACCAGAGAGGATTTACTAAGAGAAAAAAGGTAGGTAGTTTATCTCATGAGGTATTTTAACACTCTAGAGTCAATTCACCAGTGTGAGAGGACAGAGAGAAAAGTGTTAGATAGCAGGGGATAATGGAGAGATATGCATGAGGAAAGTGTGAGAAAGCAGAGAGTTAGGTAATCGGTATTAATGATTTACATGGGATACTTTTCCTCTCTGTAAGCTTGAAAGTGAAGCATTGTGGGTAGGAGGCGGAGTTTTACCACTACCTGACCAGAGTATTCCCGCCTTTTACTGCCGGATCATATCATAAATCATATCACAAGTGAGTCTGAACTTCTTTACCACCTCTGTCTCAGTAAAATTATCAAGAACTGTTCTCTCACGAAAAATACGAGGGGCGATTAAACAGACCCTCCTCCTGCGCCTTAGTCTCCTCATAATAGAAGCAAGCTCTAAGGCCTAGTGCACACCAGAGCGGTTCTGCTGTGGTTTGCGATCCGCTTGCGGGTGCGGATCCACTAGGGTAATGTATTTCAATGGGCTGGTGCACACCAGAGCGGGAGGCGTTTTGCAGAAACGCATACTCCCGGGCTGCTGCAGATTTTGGATTGCGGAGGCGTTTCTGCCTCAATGTTAAGTATAGGAAAAACGCAAACCGCTCTGAAAAACGGCACTTCAGAGCGGTTTGCCAGGCGGTTTTTGTTACAGTAGCTGTTCAGTAACAGCTTTACTGTAACAATACATGAAATCTACTACACCAAAAACGCTTCACAAAACCGCAAAATGCTAGCTGAAACGCTACAGAAAAAGAAGAAAAAGCGTTTCAAAATCTGCTAGCGTGTTTTGGTGTGCACCAGGCCTAACAGAGTAAGCTTAAAAGGCTCCATCTTCCACAGCAGCAGCTGCTGTGTGAAAACCACGATATCTCCAGGTTCATTCAGGGGATAAAGAGATGAAAAAATAACGAATGGCCACACCTCTTTCTTCCCTGGTGAATTGTGATTTGGAGAAAAACTAACTACTAACTATCACTTATTTATCTCATACTTATCTCACATTTATCTCTTGCATTTCTCTCTGTCGATATTTTCCCCTATACTTCTGGAGAATTGCTATTTGGAGATATCACAGGAGGTAAATTACCTCCCAAGAGATAAATAGGTTGGTAACCTCTGGTGAATTGACGCCTTTATCCCCTGAATGAACCTGGAGATATCGTGGTTTTCACACAGCAGCTGCTGCTGTGGAAGATGGAGCCTTTTGAGCTTACTCTGTTAGGCCTGTTGCACACCAAAAACCGCTAGCAGATCTGCAAAATGCTAGCAGATTTTGAAACGCTTTTTCTTATTTTTCTGTAGCGTTTCAGCTAGCATTTTGCGGTTTTGTGAAGCGTTTTTGGTGTTGTAGATTTCATGTATTGTTACAGTAAAGCTGTTACTGAACAGCTACTGTAACAAAAACCGCCTGGCAAACCGCTCTAAAGTGCTGTTTTTCAGAGCGGTTTGCGTTTTTCCTATACTTAACATTGAGGCAGAAACGCCTCCGCAATCCAAAATCTGCAGCAGCCCGGAAGTATGCGTTTCTGCAAAACGCCTCCTGCTCTGGTGTGCACCAGCCCATTGAAATACATTACCCAAGCGTATCCGCAGCCGCAGGCGGATCGCAAAACGCAGCCGAACCGCTCTGGTGTGCACTAGGCCTTAGAGCTTGCTTCTATTACGAGGAGACGAAGGCGCAGGAGGAGGGTCTGTTTAATCGCCCCTCGTATTTTTCGTGAGAGAACAGTTCTTGATAATTTTACTGAGGCAGAGGTGGTGAAGAAGTTCAGACTCACTCGTGATATGATCTATGATATGATCCGGCAGTAAAAGGCGGGAATACTCTGGTCAGGTAGTGGTAAAACTCCACCTCCTACCCACAATGCTTCACTTTCAAGCTTACAGAAAGGAAAAGTATCCCATGTAAATCATTAATACCGATTACCTAACTCTCTGCTTTCTCACACTTTCCTCATGCATATCTCTCCATTATCCCCTGCTATCGAACACTTTTCTCTCTGTCCTCTCACACTGGTGAATTGACTCCAGAGTGTTAAAATACCTCATGAGATAAACTACCTACCTTTTTTCTCTTAGTAAATCCTCTCTGGTGAATTGACGCCAATGAGCAAGAGAAGGGAGGAGGGGAAACAAGAGTCAGGGAGGATATGATGTCAGCATTAGCTTGGCAAGATGGCCACTGCCTAGAATAGGATTTTCTGCTTTTCCTTTATAAAATTCACAGGAATCGTTATGTGGATAGCACAATACATCTGTTATGCAAGTAGAAGTAGTATTTATCTCCTTTTATATGTGTTATTTATTTCTAGGTTAGCATGGGTGTCGCTTGTTCTTTAAAGGAAATCATAGCTGAGTAATAATAAACGTGTTATACATACCTGGGGCTTCCTCCAGCCCCCTCCGCACGGATCTCTCCCATGCCGCCGTCCTCAGCCTTCTCCTGCTCCGGTACCGGGTCCCGTTAGTGCAGCCAGTTGCGGCCAGTCTGACGTAAGAGACGTAAGCCGCAGGTATGTATAAAACGTTTATTATTACTCAGCTCTTGTACATTTTAAAGTATTGCAGGCAGAGGATCAGCAGGACAGCCGGGCAATGGGCATTATTTAAATGTAATAAACAAACATGTTAGCCTCCATATCCCTCTCACCTCGGGTTCCCTTTAAGGGGAACTGGAAGAGAGAGGGATATCATGGAAGCTGCCATATTTATTTCCTTTTAAGCAATACCAGCTGCCTGGCTGTCCTGCAGATCCTCTGCCTGTAATACTTTTCGCCATAGCCCCTGAACAAGCGTGCTGCAGATCAGGTGTTTCTGACAAGATTTGCTGCATGCTTGTTTCAGGGGTGTGATTCAGACACTACTGATACCAGAAAGATCAGCAGCACTGCCAGGCAACTGGTATTGTTTAAAAGGAAATACATATGGTCGCTTCCATATCTCTCACACTTCAGGGCCCATATGCAATGATCTTTTTTCTCCTTGGTGATATTTTCATAGCGTGTCAATATAATGCTGTTTAAACCACCAGCAAGCAAGAAAATACAATAATTGTGATAGCAATTTTCACCTACTTTTTAATACGGTTGCAAAGTGCATATAGGCCCAGGTGTCCTTTACATTTGTTGAAATGCCGATACTAACTGCTAATACTGAGTACAGTGTTCAGGCTGCTCCTGGTTCATATTTGTAATGTAAACATTGGCAGAGATAAGTTTTATATATAAAAAAAAAAAGAGAGAAACAAAACAGAGTTGCATTATTGATAACATGGTGGATGCAGATATTTTCTCTCCCAGCACAGGGCAGATGAGGGAGGGGCTGCTGTTGGCTCAGATGGCATTGTGTGCAATGGTTAATTAGCTCTGGTAAATGGAGAGCGTTATACGCGGTCCCTGGAAGGAATCCCCCCAGAGTCGCGGCGTTTGCATGCGAAGCAGCGGCAGCCAAAACAGCCAGTCAGCTAAACACGCCGCACTGAAATAAACCTGTTTCTTCCTTCTCTCTATTGAAGTGTTTTTATTTCCAGCCACATATTTATCGTCAGTGAGCGGAGCGTTTGCTGATAGGGAGTCTGGCGATTGGCGCTCTGCGTCTTCGTGTTGTAATAATCATAAGGGATTAGGGAGGTAATGGAATGGATTGGGGGGTCCCGCAGGACCGCTTCCCAACAACAATGTCTGTTTAGCGATTCCCGGGAGGCGGCCTGAAATGCAAGGAACACATGTTTTACACTATCCGGGATTTCACCAGCAATGTAAGTATAATTATTAGCAGCCGGTGCAGGAGGGAGGGGGGAGGGCGATCCTCCGCTGGCGTGAAGGCTCCATGCTTCCAGCCCAGATGCCTCCGCCTGTCCGGCAGACAAAACGCAACCTAACCTGTCGCTCTGCTGGCCTAAAAAACACACTCTAAACCGCAACGTTTAGTGATTGGGAATTTACTGCCAAATGTGCTTAAAGTGCATTAAAGTAGGTTCCTTAACAATAACAAAATGGCATTAGTTGCACTATAGATTTGACCAAAATTTAAGACATCACTTCTAATATGTACAATATAGGTGGTTGCTCTGTGCGTATGCTGATAGTAAACTAGCTGCTGTGTGTGCTGATCTCTGCTACCTCCAGTATGTACAGTATAAGCAGTTACTCTGTGCCTGTACTGATAGTAAACTAGCTGCAGTGTGTGCTGATCTCTGCTACCTCCAGTATGTGCAGTATAAGCTGTTACTCTGTGCCTGTACTGATGGTAAACTAGCTGCAGTGTGTGCTGATCTCTGCTGCCTCCAGTATGTACAGTATAAGCTGTTACTCTGTGACTGTACTGATAGTAAACTAGCTGCAGAGTGTGCTGATCTCTGCTGCATTCAGTATGTACAGTATAAGATGTTACTTTGTGACTGTACTGATAGTAAACTAGCTGCAGAGTGTGCTGTTCTCTGATGCCTCCAGTATGTACAGTATAAGCTGTTACTCTGTGCCTGTACTGATAGTAAACTAGCTGCAGCGTGTGCTGATCTCTGCTGCCTCCAGTATGTACAGTATAAGCTGTTACTCTGTGCCTGTACTGATAGTAAACTAGCTGCAGCGTGTGCTGATCTCTGCTGCCTCCAGTATGTACAGTATAAGCAGTTACTCTGTGCCTGTACTGATAGTAAACTAGCTGCAGTGTGTGCTGATCTCTGCTACCTCCAGTATGTACAGTATAAGCTGTTACTCTGTGCCTGTACTGATGGTAAACTAGCTGCAGTGTGTGCTGATCTCTGCTGCCTCCAGTATGTACAGTATAAGCTGTTACTCTGTGACTGTACTGATAGTAAACTAGCTGCAGAGTGTGCTGATCTCTGCTGCATTCAGTATGTGCAGTATAAGCTGTTACTTTGTGACTGTACTGATAGTAAACTAGCTGCAGAGTGTGCTGTTCTCTGATGCCTCCAGTATGTACAGTATAAGCTGTTACTCTGTGCCTGTACTGATAGTAAACTAGCTGCAGCGTGTGCTGATCTCTGCTGCCTCCAGTATGTACAGTATAAGCTGTTACTCTGTGCCTGTACTGATAGTAAACTAGCTGCAGCGTGTGCTGATCTCTGCTGCCTCCAGTATGTGCAGTATAAGCTGTTACTCTGTGCCTGTACTGATAGTAAACTAGCTGCAGCATGTGCTGATCTCTGCTGCCTCCAGTATGTACAGTATAAGCTGTTACTCTGTGCCTGTACTGATAGTAAACTAGCTGCAGCGTGTGCTGATCTCTGCTGCCTCCAGTATGTACAGTATAAGCTGTTACTCTGTACCTGTACTGATAGTAAACTAGCTGCAGCATGTGCTGATCTCTGCTGCCTCCAGTATGTACAGTATAAGCTGTTACTCTGTGCCTGTACTGATAGTAAACTAGCTGCAGAGTGTGCTGATCTCTGCTACATTCAGTATGTGCAGTATAAGCTGTTACTCTGTGACTGTACTGATAGTAAACTAGCTGCAGAGTGTGCTGATCTCTGCTGCCTCCAGTATGTGCAGTATAAGCTGTTACTCTGTGACTGTACTGATAGTAAACTAGCTGCAGAGTGTGATGATCTCTGCTGCATTCAGTATGTGCAGTATAAGCTGTTACTCTGTGACTGTATGGATAGTAAATTAGCTGCACCATGGCCCGATTCATTAATTCCTGGGCTAACGATCCGCCGCCGCTGCTGCCACATATTTAATGCTGGAGGGGGAGCGCTGAGGGGAGAATCTGAGGTGAGGGGGGAAGTGGCCCCCCCTTCCCTCCAATGTAGGTGACCAATGCTCTCTCCTCATGCTGCAACCCCTCCTGCCCCGCAAAACGGCCCTGGTCGGGCCCACAGGTGGGGGGGCATCCAAATTTTTGCAGGGGGGGCCCAGTGATTTCTAGTTACACTCCTGACCGGCAGCGTAATTAAAGTGTACCTCCAGACTAAAAATCTACTGCACTGAAAAGGCCTGGTGTTTCTTTAACAGTTTCACAGCATCGGAACTTTGTTTTTCTTATCCAAGCCTCATGTTTAGCTGCACAGAAGACATCTGCCCGGGCATTTTTCCCCTGATGCTGTGCAAAGCATGATGGGATTTCTTATGATGTTGTTGTTCTCCTTCTGATGTTTTGGCGCAAATTAGTTTTTTACATTTTGAATTTGAGATTTAAAGCCCAGCGTGCAGGGAGGGGTAATCAGGACACAGGACAGTTGGAACTGTGTCTTATGCTACCTGTCACCTCCTTTCAACCAAAAAGATGGCTGCCTCCATGACAAAGATGGCTGCCCCCATGAAATCACAAACATTTGCCTGTTCTTTTAAAACAGGGTGGGTAAGAGATTATATTACCTATTTTAATTATCATAACTAATGTAACTTAATGACCGTATGTTTGTTTAGGCTGAAGATCCCCTTTAAAGCGGATGCGAGATGAAAAACTATAACAGGTAACTTGTCTATACATCTTATCTGAAGTTTAGATAGTTTACACAGCATATCTATCTGCAAACAGCTTCAACAGTATATGATTATTCCTGTGATACGATGAGGACAGCCATGTTCTGTTTGCCACTAGAGTTGGGCCGAACGGTTCGCCTGCGAACGGTTCCATGCGAACTTCAGTGGTTCGCGTTCCGCAGGCGAACTTTTGCGGAAGTTCGGTTCGCCCCATAATGCACCATGAGGGTCAACTTTGACCCTCTATATCACAGTCAGCAGGCCCAGTGTAGCCAATTAGGCTACACTAGCCCCTGGAGCCACTCCCCCCCAATAAAAGGCAGGCAGCGGCAGCCATTACGCTCACTCGCGTGCCTGCGTTAGTGAGAGTAGGGCGAGCTGCTGCAGACTGTCTCTCATAGGGAAAGATTAGTTAGGCTTAGCTTGTTCCTGGCTGCATACCTGTTCTGTGAACCCACCACTGCATACCTGTACTGTGAACCCACCACTGCATACCTGTTCAGTGAACCCACCACTGCATACCTGTTCTGTGAACCCACCACTGCATACCTGTACTGTGAACCCACCACTGCATACCTGTTCAGTGAACCCACCACTGCATACCTGTTCTGTGAACCCACCACTGCATACCTGTTCTGTGAACCCACCACTGCATACCTGTTCTGTGAACCCACCACTGCATACCTGTACTGTGAACCCACCACTGCATACCTGTTCAGTGAACCCACCACTGCATACCTGTTCAGTGAACCCACCACTGCATACCTGTTCAGTGAACCTGCCACTGCATACCTGTTCTGTGAACCCACCACTGCATACCTGTTGTGTTCAGTGAACCCGCCACTGTATACCTGTCCAGTGAACCTGCCACTGCATACCTGTTCTGTGAGCCCACCACTGCATACCTGTTCTGTGAACCCACCACTGCATACCTGTTCAGTGAACCCACCACTGCATACCTGTTCAGTGAACCCACCACTGCATACCTGTTCAGTGAACCTGCCACTGCATACCTGTACTGTTCAGTGAACCCGCCACTGCATACCTGTTCTGTTCAGTGAACCCGCCACTGTATTCCTGTTCAGTGAACCTGCCACTGCATACCTGTTGTGTTCAGTGAACCCGCCACTGTATACCTGTTCAGTGAACCTGCCACTGCATACCTGTTCTGTGAACCCGCCACTGTATACCTGTTCTGTTCAGTGAACCCGCCACTGCATACCTGTTCTCGCCATGGTGCGCACCAGTCCAGCACGGCCGTCATTACACAAACAGCTGTTTGCGGTGCGTTACACGGTGAGTTTGGTGTGTCAGTGTGAAGCAGTACCTTAATTACACTACCTGATTGATGTATACACATGCAAGATGTTTTAAAGCACTTTAGGCCTGTCATTTAGCATTCAATGTGATTTCTGCCCTTAAAACGCTGCTTTGCGTCAAATCCAGATTTTTCCCGGGGACTTTTGCGTGTATCCCACTCCTCCACCTGGGGGTTCAGGTGTTAGACCCCCTTGAAACATATTTTCCATCACTTTTGTGGCCAGCATAATTTTTTTTTTTTTTCAAAGTTCGCATCCCCATTGAAGTCTATTGCGGTTAAAATCGGAGGTTCGTCCCCACTCTATTTGCCACATTGTCACAGGCTGAGGGCTGGAGATGCTATCAGCTTGCCTGTGTGTAAATTCACTCCCCTCTCCTCCTCCCTCCTCCCCTCTGCCTCTGAATGAGCTCCCATAAGCCCTTGCTACAGTGCCAAGGCACTCTAAATAGCTGTGGGCGAGGCTTGTTTAGTTTATAGGGAATTCGAGTATTAAAACAAAACAAAAAGCGTATTTGGCTTGAGGAATGCCCTATAAACTATATGGAAGGAACACAACTGTGCAATGAGTAAAAGTTTATCTTGGATCCACTTTAAATAGGAAATATGGCTGCACAGTCTCCTCCTGGGCATGCGGGGCAGCGCAAATCCACAAGCAGCACAATCAGACACATCACCAGCCCTTGACTGCACACTGCACAGTATTGGAGGTTCAGAGGTGACCCGGGTCTGTTTGCACAAGGGCCCCTCCCTGGATTCAGTTCACAGAGAGGGGAAATAATTAGACGTCCTCCGGGGGTTTCACGTATTGTATGACTGCTTACAGGTTATGTTCTAATATGTTCCTCTTTATCCTGCAGACTGAAGTCGAGCTGCCACCCACACTGCAGCTAATGGTGACATTTCCCGGAGAGCCTCGTCAGATGACGCTGGCAGGGCCGGCGCGGACGCCAGCAGCTGCGGCCAGGACTTTGGCTCAGATATACAATAACATGATTCCCTGGCAGCTGCGCTCTGCGGGGCTTTCTCTCACAATAGCAATGATCCGAGGACCCCTCATGTCTGCAGTGTTTTCTCTCATGTAGCATGTTGTGGATAGGTCAGACTATGAGGGGCTGCATGCTCATATTACCACTGTGTCCTGCAGGGAAAGTGTTACAGGTCATTCAATACCTGACACAAAAGTCCCCTTCAGCCTGTGGATATATATATAGAAAATTCCAATCCTTTCTTATACAAGATAGAGGGGAAAACACACTGACCGCTGACCTGTATCTGGGCTGTGACTGCAAACAGGGCCACATACATCGCTCCCAAGTGTCCCGGTTTTGGAGGGACAGTCCCTCTTTGGAAACCCAATCCTTCTGTCCCTCTTTCTCCCTCAGTTGTCCCTCTTTCAGGACTGGGGTACAGAGTTATGTAAATATATGTATTTTTCTACTGAAATTATGTGTTCAACTGACTCTAAACTTTATTCCCATCATTTAAATAGAAATATATCTATATTTCTTGTTTTCAAATATTAACATGAAGGAAAATGAACCGGGATAGAAAGGACCAGTGTGGTTTGAATTATAAAAAACAACATATTTTTCTTATGAAATCATTGTATTATGCATTAATAGGGGTGTGGCAAGGGGCATGACAGGGATGTGGCTTAAAGAGAAACTCCGACCAAAAATCGAACTTTATCCCAATCAGTAGCTGATACCCCTTTTTACATGAGAAATCTATTCCTTTTCACAAACAGACCATCAGGGGGCGCTGTATGACTTATATTGTGGTGAAACTCTTCCCACAAGTAACCCCTCCCACAAGAAAGGTTCGAACTTTTGGTAGTTTCCTGTCTGTGAACCTTGTTGCATTGTGGGAAATAGCTGTTTACAACTGCTTCCAACAGCCAAAAAACCATGCAGCAGCTACATCACCTGCCAACAGTAAAATGTTCACTGGAGTTCCTCTTTAAGTGTCCCTCTTTTTTATTTCAAAAAGTTGGGAGGTATGTACTAGGGCAGTGATGGCTAATCTTGGCACTCCAGCTGTGACAAAACTACAAATCCCATCATGCCTCTGCCTCCCCGAGTTATGCTTAGAGCTGTCAGAGTATTGCAATGCCTCATGGGACTTGTAGTTCCATCACAGCTGGAGTGCCAAGGTTAGCCATCACTGAACTAGGGCTATATATGAGATAACACCAGAGGCTAGAGTAGAGATAAACAGCTGAAACAGTGGGGCCCCTAAACTCTGCCAGCAGTAATAGTGGGGCCCCTGATCTCTGCCAGCAGTAATAGTGGGGCCCCTGATCTCTTCCAGCAGTTATAGTCGGGCCCCTGATCTCTGCCAGTTATAGTCGGGCCCCTAATCTCTGCCAGCAGTAATAGTGGGGCCCCCAATTTGCTTTAGAGAACCACTGTTTCAGCAAGAAGTCTATATTCAGAGTTCTCCCTTAAAGGATACCCGAGGTGACATGTGACATGATGAGATAGACATGTGTATGTACAGTGCCTAGCACACAAATAGCTATGCTGTGTTGCCTTTTTTCTTTCTCTGCCTGAAAGAGTTAAATATCAGGAATGTAAGTGGCTGACTCAGTCCTGACTCAGACAGGAAGTGACTACAGTGTGACCCTCCCTGATAAGAGATTCCAATTATAAAACACTTTCCTAGCAGAAAATGTCTTCTGATGGCAAGAAAGAGATAGAAAGGGGAATTTCTTATCAGTGAGGGTCACACTGTAGTCATTTCCTGTCCATGCGGATATCCGACCTTGTGGATATCCGCGTAAACGTGGATATTCGACCACATTACCCGCGGATACCCGACCTATTCGGGTATCCGGATAGAAAAACCGGAAGTGCCCTTTAAATAGCTTTAAAAAGGGTTTTTAGGATAAATGATGCATGTTGCATCATGTTTTTTTTAAAGGGAAACACTAATTTATTATTTGGTGGACATAAAATGAAAAAAAAAGCTGCCAATTAACATCAGGAAGGTTCCAGACAGCGGTCGTGCAGCCCACATTGTGTGCAAAGTCCAATCGCACAACTGGGACATGACAGTTTTCAGCCCAGATACCTCCAAAAAATGACACCGCAATTGTGTTTTGGGTTGAATATAGGTGGTGGTATCAGCAGCAGTGGCCTGTGGCACCGTGGCGGTGGGAGCCAGCGCCAGCTTGCTTCAGCCTCTTGAACTCCTCATGCTCAACAACATGTACTAGCCAACCCGCGTCGTAGCATACGCCGCATCTATCTATCTAATAGAGTACGTGCCTCAACCTTGAAGCAAGAAGAAGTAGGCTTTCCATGAGAAAATGTATGCGTGCTCAAACACCAAGTTTAACCCTAGCAAGTCTGGCTTTGCAAATCCGGCCTACTTGGCTATTCACGAGGCAATGCTCATGCAAATATGCATTTGCTTTCGCATGCCAAACTATGCAGGGTTAAAAAACCAATACCGCAAAGCGATCGCCCTGCGGGTATTAGTTCATGCTACATTAGCACTATCCAGGAGCGCCACGGGGAGGATTCCGAATGCCCCCATACAACCGGGGGACTGCGGGGTCCCAGGCTCTCTTACTGCCTGGGAACCACAGCGGCACCCCGGAGGGGTAGGCTGGGTGGCGCAGCTGCACCCCCCCAAGTGTGGTCAGCGCCGGGGAGAGCCATCCGCACCCACCTCCCAATATTAAAAACAGGCACTTACCTTAACGTCCGTTGCGTTCTGCAACATGCACATTAACTTGGGGGCACCACATGAGAAAGGAGTGAAGCATGGGTCACCCCGAGCTTTAGAGCTCAGGGCTGGCTCACATACATACAACGCTCCGGGGTGGGCGGAGGACAGGCGCAGACAACTCACTCCAGGGCTCACACCACCAGAGCAAGCCATCCACCACCATCCATGAGAGAGCCTGGGACCCTGCGGTCCCCCCAGTTGTATAAAAAGGGGGCATTGGGAATCCTCCCCGTGGCGCTCCTGGAGGCCTGGAGCACACCAAAAACTGCTAGCAGATTCGCAAAATGCTAGCAGATTTTGAAACGCTTTTTCTTATTTTTCTGTAGCATTTCACCTAGCATTTTGCGGTTTTATAAAGCGTTTTTGGTGTAGTAGATTTCATATATTGTTACAGTAAAGCAGTTACTGAACAGCTTCTGTAACAAAAACGCCTGCAAAACCGCTCTGAACTGCTGTTTTTCAGAGCGGTTTGCGTTTTTCCTATACTTTACATTGGAGGCAGAAACGCCTCCGCAATCCAAAAAATGCCTCACCTCGGGAGTATGCGTTTCAGCAAAATGCCTCCCGCTCTGGTGTGCACCAGCCCATTGAAATACATTACCCAAGCGTATCCGCAGCCGCAAGTGGATCGCAAAACGCTGCTGAACCGCTCTGGTGTGCACTAAGCCGGATAGTGCTAATGTAGCATGTAGCAGGGTGACTGCTTTGTGGTATTGGTTTGTGCATGCATTTGCATGAGCATTGCCTGATGAATAGCCAATTAGGCCAGATTTGCAATGTCAGACTTGCTAGGATAAGGCCTCTTTTCCATGGACTGTGAATAGGCAGTGAAATGGCTCTCAAACTCTCACAACTGCTCACTGCTGCCTGGTAACTGCTCACTGCTGCCTGGTAACTGCTTGCTGCTGCCTGGTAACTGCTTGCTGCTGCCTGGTGACTGCTTGCTGCTGCCTGGTAACTGCTTGTTGCTGCCTGGTAACTGCTTGTTGCTGCCTGGTAACTGCTTGTTGCTGCCTGGTAACTGCTTGCTGCTGCCTGGTGACTGCTTGCTGCTGCCTGGTGACTGCTTGCTGCTGCCTGGTAACTGTTTGCTGCTGCCTGGTAACTGCTCGCTGCTGCCTGGTAACTGCTCGCTGCTGCCTGGTAACTGCTCGCTGCTGCCTGGTAACTGCTCGCTGCTGCCTGGTAACTGCTCGTTGCTGCCTGGTAACTGCTCGTTGCTGCCTGGTAACTGCTCGTTGCTGCCTGGTAACTGCTTGTTGCTGCCTGGTAACTGCTTGTTGCTGCCTGGTAACTGCTCGTTGCTGCCTGGTAACTGCTCGTTGCTGCCTGGTAACTGCTCGTTGCTGCCTGGTATCTGCTCGCTGCTGCCTGGTAACTGCTCGCTGCTGCCTGGTAACTGCTCGCTGCTGCCTGGTAACTGCTCGCTGCTGCCTGGTAACTGCTCGCTGCTGCCTGGTAACTGCTCGCTGCTGCCTGGTAACTGCTCGCTGCTGCCTGGTAACTGCTCGCTGCTGCCTGGTAACTGCTCGCTGCTGCCTGGTAACTGCTCGCTGCTGCCTGGTAACTGCTCGCTGCTGCCTGGTAACTGCTCGCTGCTGCTTGGTAACTGCTCGCTGCTGCCTGGTAACTGCTCGTTGCTGCCTGGTAACTGCTCGTTGCTGCCTGGTAACTGCTCGTTGCTGCCTGGTAACTGCTCGTTGCTGCCTGGTAACTGCTCGTTGCTGCCTGGTAACTGCTCGCTGCTGCCTGGTAACTGCTTGCTGCTGCCTGATAACTGCTTGCTGCTGCCTGGTAACTGCTTGCTGCTGCCTGGTAACTGCTTGCTGCTGCCTGGTAACTGCTTGCTGAGCACACAGCTCAACAGGCTGTGGAAAAGAGGCCTTAAACTTGGTGTTTGAGCGCGCATAAATTTTCTCATGCAAAGTACTTCTTCTTCTTGTTTGAAGGTTGAGGCACTTAGTCTATTATATATATAGATTTTGGCCAGATGGGTGATGAAGCTTGAGGTGCCATACTTGTAGCGGTCACTCACAACCTCTGCTCATCTGTAGTTTGCACACATTGCATATGGCAAACTTGCTGTCCAATGAGGGCAGAGTGAAAAACCGCCAGATTGGGGAGGTGAAGATTCCCCTGTGGCCTGAATGGGATGCTGCGGCTTTTCTCCCTGTGGCGGTTGGGGGTTGAGTGGTGTGGCTGGTGGTAGCGGCAGAAGGATGTGGGTCCCGCATTCCACGGCCACTGTCTGCAATGCTGATCCTCCATGCCAAACCCACCGATGCATCCTCCTCCTCAGAGTCAGAGCTGACATCCCCATCCTGTGGATGGTAGTCACGGTCCTTCATCCCATCATCAACATCATACCCCCCTCCTCATAACCCAGAACATCCTCCTCAAACTCCTTGCGGCTAACAGCCCTGAGTTCAATCGTGGTACCCGGAGCGAAAAACTGTCACACTGACAATGCTCAGCACAGCAGCACTGCAGTAATCTATAGTAAGCTAACAGTACTACTCTCTAACAACTAACTGCAGTACTAACTAACTATATAATATAGAGTGACCAGACGTCCCGGATTGCCCGGGACACGTCCCGGATTCGGGGTCCGCTGTCCCAGGCTTAATGAGGTCCCGGGAAACGTCCCGCTTTCAGCAGCGGGACGTCCCGGCCTCGGGACTCTGGCCACTCTCTCCTCAATGAACTGGCAGCGGCGTCTATAGACGCCGTGCCAGTTCATTGCCCGCAGCCCCGCTCCAGCCTCGTCTTCCGGTGTCTGTTTCCGACACCGGCAGGCGAGCAGGGCTACGGCAAGATGGCTGCCGAAGCCCTGTACTGGAGACCTATTTGTGTCACTAGTACAGGGCTTCGGGCGCCATCTTGCCGTAGCCCTGTCAGCGCGGGAGAGAAGAGCAGGAGGAGGAAGACGGTCCCGGGACGGAGCAGCGCGCCAGAGGCCGGACACTTCTGCCAGGTGAGTAAATGCTTTCTTTTCCAGGTGAAATGTTTGCCCGCATTGTTTCTTTTCCAGGTGAAATGTTTGCCCGCATTGTTTCTTTTCCAGGTGAAATGTTTGCCCGCATTGTTTCTTTTCCAGGTGAAATGTTTGCCCGCATTGTTTCTTTTCCAGGTGAAATGTTTGCCCGCATTGTTTCTTTTCTGGTGAAATGTTTGCCCGCATTGTTTCTTTTCCAGGTGAAATGTTTGCCCGCATTGTTTCTTTTCCAGGTGAAATGTTTGCCCGCATTGTTTCTTTTCTGGTGAAATGTTTGCCCGCATTGTTTCTTTTCTGGTGAAATGTTTGCCCGCATTGTTTCTTTTCTAGTGAAATGTTATTGTTTGCCCGCATTGTTTCTTTTCTGGCGAAATGTTTGCCTGCAGTGCGTTTCTTTTCTGGCGAAATGTTTGCCCGCAGTGCGTTTCTTTTCTGGCGAAATGTTTGCCGCATTGCGTTTCTTTTCTGGTGAAATGTTTGGCCGCAGTGCGTTTCTTTTCTGGTGAAATGTTTGCCCGCAGTGCGTTTCTTTTCTGGCGAAATGTTTGCCCGCATTGCGTTTCTTTTCTGGCGAAATGTTTGCCCGCAGTGCGTTTCTTTTCTGGCGAAATGTTTGCCCGCATTGCGTTTCTTTTCTGGTGAAATGTTTGGCCGCAGTGCGTTTCTTTTCTGGTGAAATGTTTGCCCGCAGTGCGTTTCTTTTCTGGTGAAATGTTTGCCCGCATTGCGTTTCTTTTCTGGTGAAATGTTTGGCCGCAGTGCGTTTCTTTTCTGGTGAAATGTTTGGCCGCAGTGCGTTTCTTTTCTGGTGAAATGTTTGCCCGCAGTGCGTTTCTTTTCTGGTGAAATGTTTGGCCGCAGTGCGTTTCTTTTCTGGTGAAATGTTTGGCCGCAGTGCGTTTCTTTTCTGGTGAAATGTTTGCCCGCAGTGCGTTTATTTTGTACTGACATGTTGCCCGCATTGCGTTTATTTTGTACTGACATGTTTGCCCGCATTGCATTTATTTTATACTGACATGTTGCCTATTGCGTTTATTTTCTGGTGTTCGGGGTAACTGTTACTGCATTTATTATTTAATGGTCATAGATGGCTATGTTTGCTGCTTTGTGGTTACGGTATACTATTAGCATCACACAGTTTCTGCACACCCATGATACAAAGTCTCGTTTGTCCACATCATGGCGTAAACACTGCTTTCTTATGCCTCGCTGTTACATCATTACGTTAGCTCCGCCCATACAATGTCATGGCCACGCCCATTATTTCGGCGCGGCGCGCTGCGCGCGCCGCAGCCCCCCTCCCCCACCCCCTGTCCCAGGTTGGACCCACAAAAATATGGTCACTCTATATAATACAATAACACAGTAATCCTATTCCCTAACCTATACTGTCCTGCTGGCCTGCACAGCACACACAGACACAGACAGGACCTAACTGAGAGAATGAAATCAAACAATTACAGCAATAGAACAATAGTGTAGTGAAGGTGTTTAGCACTCAAAGCTTTCGGTTTATCACTGTATACAGGCAGCACTTGCTAAGTCAACAGCACTGGATCAAGTCTGTCAGTGACCAGCCAGCCAGCCACACAAGCAAGGACCATCTGTCTCATCATGGCAGCCCTCCTTATTGCACAGGGGGGCTGGCCAGGGTTCCCTTCTGTGATTGGGTGCCAGGGCTTAGGCTGGGAGGCCTCTGATTGGCTCAATGAGGACAGGTGGGGATGGCCAGAGTTCCCCTCTGTGATTGGTTGCTAGGGCTTCTGCTGGGAGCCCTCTGATTGGCTCAATGACATCATCTCCTTAGTTACAGTACCCGGATCCGGATATCCGCCGGATATCTGCCGGTATCCGGATTATGCGGCCAGATACCCGCATAGAGCTATCCGGATTTGGCACCAGGTATCCGGAATCCGGATCCGACCGGATAGCGGAAAAATGGTCGGATACCCGGGTTACCCGGGTATCCGGGATCCGGATGAGCATCCCTGTTTACGGCTGCGCAATGTGTCCTATCAGTCACATGCTCATGGAAGCCAATAGAAAGATCCTAATGTGATTGACATGCACAACATACAGCACACCCACAGTGTGAACTCACGAGGTAACCCATGGTAAACGGGAAGTATCTCTGTATATAAGAGAATCCCCTCGTACTGAGTACGCTGGCTATTTCTTTCCATCTTAAAGGAAACCAGAGACAAACTATATTCAAAGAATTATACACACCTGGGGCTTCCTCCAGCCCCATCTGCACAGATTGCTCCCACGCCACCATCCTCAGCCATCTCCGTCTTCTATACCAGGTTCTGAAAGTTCGGCCAGTCACGGATCCATCTGAAAATGGCGCCTGCGAATAATGGCGCACAGTGTTGCCGCTAATCCGTTTGCCGCTTATTGCTATTTAACGTTAAAGCCTTATTGTTATTTAGCGTTAACACACAGAACCCTCTCTGTACCTATCCCTAACCCCTAAACCCCCCCTGGTGGTGCCTAACCCTAAGCACCCCCCAGGTGGTGCCTAACCCTAACCACTTCCCTGGTGGTGCCTAACCCTAAGCACCCCCCTGGTGGTGTCTAACCCTAACCACCCCCCTGGTGGTGCCTAACCCTAACCACCCCCCTGGTGGTGCCTAACCCTAACCACCCCCCTGGTGGTGTCTAACCCTAACCACCCCCCTGGTGGTGCCTAACCCTAACCACCCCCCTGGTGGTGCCTAACCCTAACCACCCCCCTGGTGGTGCCTAACCCTAACCATCCCCCTGGTGGTGTCTAACCCTAACCACCCCCTGGTGGTGCCTAACCCTAACCACCCCCCTGGTGATGCCTAACCCTAAGACCCCCCCAGTGGTGCCTAATCCTAACCTTGACAGTGTTACATTAAATCCATTCACCGTTTGCAGTTAAATAACCTCTGCAGTTTGGCTTATGTAGGGCGCTATTGATAAATCACGTTACTGTGCGCAATAATGTCTGCTGTTTGGCAAATGAACGGCACTATTGATAAATAACGTTAGTGTGTGCCACTATTGATAAATAACGTTAGTGTGTGCCACTATTGATAAATAACGTTAGTGTGTGCCACTATTGATAAATAACGTTAGTGTGTGCCACTATTGATAAATAACGTTAGTGTGTGCCACCATTGATAAATAACGTTAGTGTGTGCCACTATTGATAAATAACGTTAGTGTGTGCCGTTTTTCTTCTTTTTTCCCTGTGCGCCATTATTATGCAGTACTAACGATAAATAGCGATAAGCGTATCTTTTTAATGCAGCGCCATTTGTATGCATAGGCGCTGTGCGCCATTATTCACTGATCCGCCAGTCACAGCCAGTCTGAGCATGTGCAGTGCGCTCTCTTTGGTGGAGAACAGTACTGCGCGGGCGCACTGCACTTGCTCAGACTGGCCGAACTTACGGGATCCGTTACAGAAGACGGAGAAGACTGCAGACGGCAGCGACGGTGGACGGCGGCGTGGCAGCGATCCGTACAGATGGGGCTGGAGGAAGCCTCAGGTATGTATAAAACTTTCAATATAGGTTGTCTCTGGTACACTTTACGTTTCTTCTGCTTCACGTAGCCTAGGTTAAGTTTCCTAAGGCTGAACATAGGTCAGTTTCCTAGTGCTGACGTATGATCGCAATGTAACGCCAAGATCTGCAATTATATTCCTATTCTTGTTTTGCTGATGTAACAAGCAGTGCTGATGATATACACCTTGTATTTCTGATTGAAGCAAATAAATGTCCTTAAGGGACGCCCGAGGTGAAAATAAACTAATGAAATAAACAATTGTATCTATCCATCTTCTCCTAAAAAATGACTTTTTAAGATATTCCACAGTTTTATTTTATATTTAAATCTACTTTTTACATTTTTACTATTTTATTGTTTTTGCTCAATGACACATTCATTGATGTATGCCAGAGCTAAAATCTATTAACTGTTGACCCTTATCTCTTACCTGCTCTCAGAAGCCATTTTCTGCTAGGAAAGTGTTTTATAGTTGTAATTTCTTATCAGTGAGGGTCACACTGTAGTCGGATGATCCAGTCCTGACTCAAACAGGAAGTGCCACTTACATACCTGATGTTTAACCCTTTCAGGCAGAGAAAGAAAAGAAGTAACACAGCATAGTTATTTGTGTGCTCGGCACTGTACATACACATGTCTATCTCATCATGTCACGTCACTTCCGGTATCCTTTAACTGCTTGAAGACGTCTATGGTCCACATGGATATCTGCTGCGGCTGTGTGAATGTCAAGCTGCTAAGTGCAGTCCTTAGACTGCTATATATATTATCTATAGAATATGATATCCTCCTTTAGAGGGTTAGCCCTAACTGTGCTTAAATCTTTTACATTAGGCAATAAATTAGTGATTCAATTCACTGTGATGACCAACACAAAGTCTATTACACACATAGGGCCTGATTCACAAAAGGGTGCTAACATAGTTAGCACGCCTAAAAGCTTTGCATGTGCAAACTAGGGTGCTAAGTAGTTTGCACAGGCAAAGCTGTTACTGATCGCGCGCTATTTGGTGCGTGCAAAACACCGCACCGGTGCGCACGAAACGTTGCACCGTCCGCATGCAAAGTACGCTTATCAGGCTATTTTGAAGTGAAGTGTAGAGGAGGCACTCCTTCCTATATAAAGTTGCGATGTGCCAAGGCTGTCCATTGACCAAGCGGATATGTCTCAGTTGTAGATAAAACCAGCAACATCCATGTAAAGTATATGCATATACTTTACATGGATAGTGTCGGCTTCATCTATATCAGGCTATTTTGCATGCGGACAGCGCAACGTTTTGCGCGCACCGCTAAACTTTGGCGCGTATATTAGCGCGTGCAAAGGCATTAGCACGTGCTAAGGGGCTTTTCACTGGCGTGCTAACACTTAGCACGCTTTACTGAATCATGCCCATAGGAACCACGTTGTGCATCGGTCTACAGCAATTCTCCTGAAAATAATTATTTTTTTATGAATTTGACAAAAAAAAATCAGATGCCATCTCTGTAGAAACGTATGCAAACGATGCTGGCCTTTTCTCCTGGCGTAGACAACAAGCGCTGATTACCATTCAAAAAGACAACACGACTGGATTCTGACAAGATCACACAATGCACCATTTCCTGAAAGCCTTTCCACATCACTCTCAGAATTTACAAACAAGTCATGTGAGGGAATGCAAACAATGCATTATGGATCTGCTCGCAAAGTTTAAGGTTATCTCCTTGACAAGTAAGAATAGGTTTGCGCTGACAGTGACTGCAGGGTTCAGTGAGCACATTACAATTTTATTTGAATGGCGTTTGTATGAGAGATTTCTGTCGGTGCCGCTCTGTCGTCTCACTTGAATGATAACACAGGTCTGGTTTAATATTAAAAAGCGGGTCAACATCTTCGCTTTCTGCGAACGGACGTCAATTACTTTGAAGGACAAACCCTACAGCGGTAATATTCATAACAAAGGTCCATTTCTTTTTTTCACTCTTTTGGGGACGTTTCTTATAATAGCAGATTTTTTTTTCTTCGAACTTAATTAATGCATAAGATACCTCGTTTCTTGCGGCTCTAAAGAACGAGAAAATAAACACCCCATGATGGAAATTCTCGGCCTGTCATCCTTTTGTGTTGGCGCGAATCCCTATAGCGTCGTCAGAAATACAGGTGTCACAGAAGCCAAGGACCTCAGTCTTCTCGCGTCCGCCACGCCATGCATGGGCTCTGAGAACGCGTGTTTAAGGCATTCATTTACAACTGGGATTATATTATATTTGTAGCCTGCCAAGAAGAGGACAAAAAAGAGAAAAAGAAAATAGACACAAAGACGACTTTCATCCAGGACTGTTGGATGCGAGTTTAATTATGTAATCATCTTCGAATAACAGAGAATGGCAGAAATTTTGCTTTGAAGGAAGTAAATTGGACAGGAATCATTCGAAGAAAGAGAAAGAAGCCGTTTATGTGCCGGAGGCGGCAAACTATTTCTGTAGGCCTTGGACAGAAAAACAAACCATTCACAGCTGACCATCGAGGATGTTGTAGAGACGTAAAGGGTAAACAAACCATTCACGGCTGACAGTGGAGGATGTTCTAGACATAGAGGGCCAAAAAACTATTTATGGCTGATGGTGGAGGATGTTCTAGAGACGTAGAGGGCCAACAAACCATTCATGGCTGATGGTGGAGGATGTTCTAGAGACGTAGAGGGCCAACAAACCATGCACGGCTGACAGTGGAGGATGTTCTAGAGACGTAGAGGGCCAACAAACTATTCATGGCTGATGGTGCAGGATGTTCTAGAGACGTAGAGGGCCAACAATCCATTCACGGCTGATGGTGGAGGATGTTCTAGAGATGTAGAGGGCCAACAAACCATTCATGGCTGATGGTGGAGGATGTTCTAGAGACGTAGAGGGCAAACAAACCATTCATGGCTTATGGTGGAGGCTGCTCTAGAGACATAGAGGGCAAACAAACCATTCATGGCTGATGGGGGAGTATGTTCTAGAGATGTAGAGGGCCAAAAAAATCATGACTGACGGTGGAGGATGTTCTTGAGAGATAAAGGGCCAACAAACCATTCACAGCTGATGGTGGAGGATGTTTTAGAGACATAAAGGGCCTAGATACCATTCATGGCTGACGTGGAGGATGTTCTAGAGACGTAAAGGGCCAACAAGCCATTTACAGCTGATGGTGGAGGATGTTTTAGAGATGTAGAGGGCCAACAAACCCTTCGTGGCTGATGGTGGAGGATGTTCTAGAGAAGTTTTCAGCAATTTGCAATGGAAAAAGTACCAAATAGTAGGAGAAAAAGTACTAGCAAAATTATTTTAAATATTTTTGCTTGCTGGTGGTGTTAAAATGCATTTTATTTATATTATAAGTTTGAAAATATCACCTAGGAGAAAATTCAGGAGAAAAAAGATTATTGCATGTGGGCCCTCAGGAGAAAATCAAGATGATGTTTGGGGTTTGATGATGATCCAGAATATGATGACATGACTAGATTTGAATAAATATTTTTTTGTTGTTGTTGTTCAAGAATAAATGTAGATTGTTGTTAATGGAAAAAAACCATCCCCTGAAAAAAAAGCAGCATTTTTGGGGGCAAATATGTATGGAAGACCCTTTCTTTTTTTGCGGGGAAACATGGTGGGAGTACAGCATTCTGGAGGGCTTTTCACTAAACCATGCTAGCTGTCTACGAGGGTTGTGCTAGACCAGGCGTGGGCAAACTTGGCCCTCCAGCTGTTAAGGAGCTACAAGTCCCACAATGCATTGCAGGAGTCTGACAGCCACAGTCAAAGGCAAATGCATTGTGGGACTTGTAGCTCCGTAACAGCTGGAGGGCCGAGTTTGCCCATGCCTGGCCTGTGTTAGACGATGGTCCAGAATATCTGTTGACCCCTCAGGATGAATATGAAACCCATTCCACCCCAAAGCCATTCAAAACCATGCAAAATCATTCAGTAGTCACCACGCCCATTGGCTTATCTTTATGTTGGAAAATACTACTGATTTGTCCTCATCGAGTTTCGCCTGGAACAAGCTTTTATTCTCAGACGATCAATGTAATGTTTTTAGAACGTATTCTTCTATCATCGATTCTGTATGCTTTGCAATGTTATAGATGGGTTGAGGCACGGTAGGGGGGCCCACATTAGGTAGACAATAAGCACGTTCCCCTGTAGTTTAGAGCTTCTAGGGAATAATACAAGTAAGGCTCGAAACAAGGTAGAGATGTTGGTTTTCCAAGAACCTACAGAATGATTATTTCTCCTGCTCAGGCTAATACATTTTTATCTGCTCCTTGAGATGTTTACTGGATATTTTCTCTAGCGTGGCCCCGGAGATCACCTTCTTCCCGTTTCAGCATAACAATGAGCTCACACGCTGAGAAAAACGCTTGTAGGGCCTCAGCCTTGATCCTAATCTGGCAATAGACAGGTGGACCAACCATACCATTATTAGATTACTGCAGAATCTCGGCAGAGGCTTTGTCCGAGGCGGAGGATTAGAGGGAGGAGGACTAAGGTGTGACTCAGAAATAAAGAGAACTGCAGGATTATTTTCATGGAGAAATCACTTGGCAGAATTGATATTTTCTATGTTATCATTATATATCATTATATATTTAGGAAGAGCTTTCTAAAGAATTAAGTGAAGTTCCAACAGTTTGGGAACTAGACAGATTTTGTATTATTTTTGCTTTTAAATCCTATCGCCGAGAAATCTCTGATTTACCATAACTAAAAGGATAACAAAACCTTTGTAGCAAATAATAGAATGTAACTGTCACTGAAATTACAATAAATCTGTCTGTTGTGCTGATCATGAAATTGAACCCCACCCCGGTCAGAGCCCTCTTCCCCTCTGAAAACAGCATCCTTTCTCGCATACATGGGTTATGGTTGCCTGTGTTTTTTGGCTTGGAGTATTGCTGAGTGGCCATCTTACCCAGATAACCAAATTAAATCAGGTCTGGGGGTAGGCACGGGGGCACAGCACAGGGGCAGGTATGGCACCCCCGGTGCTGTGGCGCCCATGGCATGAGCCATGTCTGCACTCCTCTAGATACGCCTCTGCACACACACACACTCACACACATCATAACATTGCTGTCAATATCCCGGGTCAGCCAGGTAGACACAGAGGCTTCAATTTACAGAGTGTTACTGAACGTATTACCGCACGTTCGGTAATCATTTCAGTTCGGTAATTCAAAAGCAGAATTCACAGAATATCAAACAAGTTTACGACTATTCAGGAAATGGTCGATAAATGTTCAGTAAATGTGCTGTATGGAATCAGTAAATTTTGCAATTCACAGAGGAAAAAATTAGGCGGGAATTAAAAGCATATATATATATATATTTATATATATATATATATATATATATATATATATATATATATATATATATATATATATATATATATATATATATATATATATATATATATTTACAGTATATATCTATATATATATAATCGGATGTGTGTGTGTGTGTGTGTATGTGCCGCGATCACTCGAAAACGGCTTGACCGATTTGAACGAAACTTGGTATACAGATCCCTTACTACCTGGGATGATATGTTCTGGGGGTCTTGCGGCCCCCCTGCACACGTGGGCGGAGCTACAAACAGCCAATCAGATTTCACCCAGTCAAGTCAATGGAAAAAATGTAAAAAGCTGCCATTTTCACAGTAAACAAGCCAGAGTCTCCACACTTTGCACAGTTGGTTACTTGGTGACCGAGGTTACAAATCCAGGAAAAGTGGGCGGAGCATAAAACAGCCAATCAAATTTCAGCCATTCATTTTAAATGGGAAAATGTAAACTGCAGCCATTCTTAGACTGTTAATCGCAGGGTTCTCAAACTTGCCACACTTGGTCACTGGGTGAATGCGATTAAGATTCGAGAAAGTGGGTGGAGCCTACAACAGCTAATCAAAATTCACCTATTGATTTTCAAGGGGAATATTTAAACTGCTGCCATTCTTACAACTGTTAATGGCAGAGGCTTCAAACTTGCTACAGTTGGTCTTTGGGTGACTGGGGTCAAAATTCACAAAAGGGGTGGGGCCACAAACAGCCAATCAGATTTCCTTGGTAGATAAACTGCTTCCATTCACATGCCAGGAACCTGAAAGCTCACAAACTTGGTCATTGAGTGATGTGTGTGTCCAGGTTACAAAAAGTGGGCGGATCCAAAAACAAATTTTACTAGGAAAATATAAACTGAAGCCATTCTTACACCGTTAATGGCAGTGTTCTCAAACTTTGCACAGTTGGTCACTGGGTAAATGAGATTAAGAATTTGGAAGGTAGGTGGAGCCTACAACAGCCAATCAGAATTCACCTTTCGGTTTTCAAAGGGAATATTTAAGCTGCTACCATTCTTATACTGTTAATAGCAGATGCCTCAAACCTGGTACAGTTGGTCACTGGGTGATTAGGGTTCAAATTCAGAAAGGGGGCGGAGCCACAAACAGCCAATCAGATTTGTTTATTTTTCAATGGGAATATACAAAGTATTGATACCAAGGACCCCAAAGTTGATACACTTGATAATTGAGTGGCTGTATGTCAAGGTTAGAAATAGTGTGCGGCGCCAACAACTTAATTTTTTACATGGCAGGGTTCCCAAACTTGACCCAATTGGCCACTGGGTGACTGGGATTAATATTCAGAAATGTGGGTGGAGCCTAAAAACAGCCAATCAAAATTTACCTATTGATTTTCAAGGGGAAACATTTACATTGCTACCATTCTTACACCGTTAATGGCAGAGGCCTCAAACCTGATACAGTCAGTCACTGGGAGACTGGGGTTTACATTCTGAAAAGGGAGTGGGCCAAAAACAGCCAATCAGATTTGTTTAATTTCAATGGTAAAATGCAACCTATTGATGCCAAAGACCCCACAGCTCATAAACTTGGTCATTGAGTGACTGTATGTCAAGGTTAGAAATAGTGGGCAGAGCCAAAAACAACTAACTTTTTACATGGGAAAATATAAATTGCAGCTATTCTTACACTATTAATGGCAGGGTTCTCAACTTGGCACAGTTGGTCACTGGGGGACTAGGATTAATATTCGGAAAAGTAGGTGGAGCCTACAAGAGCCAATCAAAATTCACCTATTGATTTTCAAGGGGAATATTGAAACTGCTGTCATTCTTACACTGTTAATGGCAGAGGCCTCAAACCTGCTACAGTCGGTCATCAAGTGACTTGGGTTCAAATTCACTAAAGGGGTCGAGCCACAAACAGCCAATCAGATTTGCTTTTTTTTGGATAAACTGCTTCTATTCACACAATTTTGATGCCAGGAACCCAAAAGCTCACAAAATTGGTCATTGAGTAGTGACTGTGTGTCAAAGTTACAAAAAGTGGGTGGAGTCAAAAACAGATTTTTCTGGGAAATTGTAAACTGCAGCCCTTCTTCGCTGTTAATGGCAGGGATCTCAAACTTTGCACAGCTGGTTACTTGTGACTGGGATTAATATTCAGAAAAGTGGGTGGAGCCTAAAAAAGCCAATCAAAATCACCTGTTGATTTTAAAGGGGAATATTAAAAATGCTACCATTCATTGCACTGTTAATGGCACAAGCCTCAAACCTGGTACAGTTGGTCATTGGGGTTCAAATTTAGAAAAGAGGACAGAGCCACAAACAGTTTCATTTCTTGGGAAAATACAAATTATTGATGCCAAGGACCCCAAAGCTCACAAACTTAGTCATTGAGTGACTGTGTGTCCAGGTTACAAAAAGTAGGCGGAGCAAAACAAATTTCACTGGGAAAATGTAGACTGCGGGCCTACTTACACTGTTAATGGCAGGGTTCCCAAACGTTGCCCAGATGGTCACTGAGTGACTGAGATAAATATTCAGGGAAGTGGGTGGAGCCTATAATAGCCAATCAAAATTCACCTGTTGATTTTCAAGTGGAATATTTAAATTGCTGCCATTTTTATACTGGTAATAGCAGATGCCTCAAACCTGCTACAGTTGGTCATTGGGTGACTGGGGTTCAAATGCTGGAGAGGGGTGGAGCCACAAGCAGCCAATATGATTTGTTTAATTTCTATGGGAATATACAAATGATTGATGCTAGGTGTTCCCAGGTGCCTAGTGGTTCTCCCTCCCTCCCCCATATAGTGATCCCTGGAGTCACGAGTTTCCCCCTTCACTCCCCTTTACAGCAAATAAATGATACTTTTGACAGTCCCTTTCACTAACTTTTTCAATTGCAGAGTGCTGCACAGTTATCCTAGGAGAATACTTGGGAGAAAAAGTGAATAGAATAAGGGCCCGTGTATCTCTGACTCTAAACCATTATCACAATGCTATCCTTGCAGTGCAGCCATATCCAGGTCATTATTAGCACTGAGGAAGGCCAAATTATCCTGAAACAGATGTCTTCAATCCTACTAATATAATAAATGGGAAAGTTCGGATGTTTGGATGTTTGTTACTCGATCACGCAAAAACGGCTGAACGGATTTGAATGAAATTTGGCACACACATAGTACATTACCTGGAATAAAGTATAGGATACTTTTTATTCCCATAACCAAAAAGGGGGCGGAGACAAATACAAATTTCACTGGAAAACGTAAACTGCAGCCATTCTTACACTGTTAATGGCAGGGTTCTCAAACTTTGCACAGTTGGTCGCTGGGTGACTGGGATTAATATTCAGAAAAGTGGGTGGAGCCTATAAAAGCCAATCAAAATAATCTATTGATTTTCAAGGGGAATATTTACATTGCTGCCATTCTTGCACTGTTAATGGCACATGCCTCAAACCTGGTACAGTTGATCATTGGGTGACTAGGGTTAAATTTCAGAAAGGGGGTGGAGCCACAAACAGCCAATTAGATTTGTTTCATTCCAATGCAAATTATTGATGCCAAACACCGCAAAGCTCACAAACTTGGTAATTGATTAATTGTGTGTTAGGGTTAGAAAAGTAGTCACAGCCAACACCAGCCAAATACATAGCCGGGCAACGCCGGGTCATAAGTGGGCGGAGACAAATACAAATTTTACTGGGAAAATGTAAACAGCAGCCATTCTTACACTGTTAATTGCAGGGTTCTCAAACTTTGCACAGTTGGTTACTGGGTGACTGGGGTTAATATTCAGAAAAGTGGGTGGAGCTTATAAAAGGCAATAAAAAATTACCTATTGATTTTTCAGGGGAATATTTCATTGCTGCCATTCTTGCACTGTTAATGGCACAAGCCTCAAACCTGGTACAGTTGATCATTGGGTGACTGGGGTTTAAATTTATAAAAGGGGGTGGAGCCACAAACAGCCAATATGATTTGTTTCATTTTAATGCAGGCTATTGATGCCAAAGACCGCAAAGCTCACAAACTTGGTCATTGAGTAATTGATTAATTGTGTGTTAGGGTTAGGAAAAGTGGGCGCAGCCAGCACCTGCAAACTACATAATCGGGCAATGCCGGGTCATCAGTAGGCGGAGACAAATACAAATTTCACTGAGAAAATGTAAACTGCAGCCATTCTTACACTTTTAATGGTAGGGTTCTCAAACTTTGCACAATTGGTCACTGGGTGACTGGGGTTAATATTCAGAGAAGTGGGTGGAGCCTAAAAAAGCCAATCAATCAATTACCTATTGATTTTTCAGGGGAATATGTAATTGCTACCATTCTTGCACTGTTAATGGCACAAGCCTTACACCTGGTACAGTTGGTCATTGGGTGACTGGGGTTCAAATTCAGACAAAGGGGTGGAGCCACAAACAGCCAATCAGATTTGTTTAATTTCAATGCAAATGTTTGATGCCAACGACCGCAAAGCTCACAAACTTGGTTATTGAGTAATTGTGTGTTAGGGTTAGAAATAGTAGGCGGAGCCAACACTAGCCAAATACATACCCGGGCAACGTCAGGAAATCAGTGGGTGGAGAAAAATACAAATTTCATTGCGTAAATGTAAACTGCAGCCATTCTTACACTGTTAATGGTAGGGTTCTCAAGCTTTGCACAGTTGGTCACTGGGTGACTGGGATTAATATTCAGAAAAGTGGGTGGAGCATATAAAAGCCAATCAAAATCCACCTATTGATTTTTAAGGGGAATATTTAATTGCTGCCATTCTTGCACTGTTAATCACCTGTACCTGGTACAGTTGGCCATTGGGTGATTGGGGTTCAAATTCAGAGAAGGGGTGGAGCCACAGCCAATCAGATTTATTTTATTTCATTGCAAATTATTGATGCCAAAGACCGCAAAGCTCACATACTTGGTCATTAAAGAGACACTGAAGCGAAAAAAAAAATATGATATAGTGAATTGGTTGTGTACTATGAATAATTACTAGAAGATTAGCAGCAAAGAAAATATTCTCATACTTTTATTTTCAGGTATATAGTGTTTTTTCTAACATTGCATCATTCTATAATATGTGCACATTACACAACACTCAGCATTCAAAATGATTCTTTCAGAGCAGTCTGTGAAGTAATGACCTCTCCTCTAGCAGAGAAAAAGTAAATAGTCCAGGAACAGTTGAGATAATAAAAGTCAGATAACAGCCCTCTCCAAGACTAAGGGTACGTACAGACATACGATAACGATCGTTCGTTCTGAACGACGAACGATGTTAAAGGAGGTATCGGCCGATGATCGTTTGAAGAAAGGCTACTTTGAACATCGTTCGTGTACGAACGATCTTGGAACGAGCGTTGCATGCGCAACATGATGTATAAACTGATTTCAAACACAAGTGTCAAAAAGAACTGTTTGAGCATGTGCAAAGCTTTGAGAACGAACGATCAACGACCGATCGTTGTACAGACATTACTTTTTGAACGATGGTCGTTGGAAAAGATCTGGCAGAATGGATCGTTCTTTACCAACGATATATCTCGTTGGTCGGTCGTTTTAATGATCGTTTGTGCACTTTTTACGAACGATCGTCGAGCAATGCCGTCGGTAACGATCGTTTCAAACGACTATAGTCGCATGTCTGTACGCAACTTAGGCCACATACACACATCAGACCATAGTCTTTTGAAAATGAAAGATCACAGACCAATCTTACCACCCTTCATGTAGTATGAGAGCCATACCTTCACAGTCTATTCTATGGAGCTGAACTCCACATCAGGAAAAAATCTTTGCAAGATGCTGCACATACAGATGCTGTACAGACACAAAAGATCAGTATCTGCAGAAGATCTGTTCCTGCCAAAAATCCATTCCTGCAAATTGCAATGATAGTCTATGAGATCTGCAGATCCTCATTCACACATGATTTAACTGACATTTATCTGCAGATCAGATCCACCAGGATGGATTTTCAGATCTACAGATCTGCAGATGAATGTCAGTTAAATCATGTGTGTATGATGATCTGCAGATCTCATAGACTACCATTGCAATTTGCAGGAATGGATTTTTGGCAGGAACAGATCTTCTGCAGATACTGATCTTTTGTGTCTGTACAGCATCTGTGTGTGCAGCATCTTGCCAAGATTTTTTCCTGATGTGGAGTTCAGCTCCATAGAAAAGACTGTGTAGGTATGGCTCTCATACTACATGAAGGGTGGTAAGATTGGTCTGTGATCTTTCATTTTCAAAAGACTATGGTCTGATGTGTGTATGGGGCCTTAGTCGGAGAGCTTAATGGCTTGTTTGCATAGAGATAACAACTGGAGTTTCTCAACTCTTCCTGTACTGGAAACAATTACACTGATGTGTCTGATCTTAAAGGTACGTACACACGCCGGACTGGAGGCAACGACGGGTCCATCGTTACCTCCCGCTGGGTGGGCGTGCCAACGACAGTCCGGCGTGTGTACGCACTGTCGGCGGACTGATACGGCTGCTTCTGAGCGATCCGCCGGGCACCTTAATGTTTTATTTCTTAGCTGTACTACACATACAAATCATAATATCATCATTTTTTTTCGCTTCAGTGTCTCTTTAAGTAATTGTGTGTTGGGGTTAGGAAAAGTGGGCACAGCCAACACTAGCCAAATACATACCCGGGCAACGCCGGGCGTCCAGCTAGTGTGGAATATTGGAATACAGTATGTGGCTCTGTAAAGTAAATAAGCTGTAAGTATTGTATAAACCAGCAAAGATGGGCAATGTCATGCAAACAATAATTCCTGCAGATTTGAATTCAGATTATATGCAGCTTGGAAGTGGGCCAATGGAAATCAGCATTGAGGGCTGGAGCACAGCAAGAGCGGTTCTGAGCGTCTTTTAAAACGCTTGGGGGTAGAAAACCGCTTGGCTGATGTATTGCAATGGGCTGGTGCACACCAGAGGGGTTCATTTTTTCCACAAATGCAAACTCGGGTCCTGCAGCATTTTTGAGATTTCTGAGGCATTTCTGCCTCGGAAAGTAGAAAACCGCTGTGAGAAACGCCAGATCAGAGCGGTTTTCCAGGCGTTTTTGTTACATTAGCTGTTCAGTAACAGCTTTACTGTAACAACTTATGAAATCTGCTGCACAAAAACGCTCCCAAAAACGCTAGGCATGCTTAGAAAACGTTTCCAAGGGCCCATTCACACTTGAGGGTTTTGCCGGCGATTTTGGAAACGCTCAAACGAAAACGCTGAAACGCTAGCGCTTTTCAAAGCGCTAGGGTAATAAAAGTCTATGGGTCCGGTCTCATCTGGGTGATTTGCGCTAATCGTCGCAAATCACCCAAAAATGCTAAACACAAATGCGTAGCCTGCACCATTTTCAGGCGATTTCCCGGCGATCGCATTTCAGTGCCATAGAAGCACAAAAAGCGCAAAACGCGTTCGCTAAAAAAAAATCGCCAGGTGTGAATGGTAATTTTTTTGGCGTTAATCGCCAAAAACCGCCAGAGCAAAACGCTGGCAAAATCGCTAGCGTTTTGCGATCAGCAAGTGTGAATGGGCCCTAAGGGCCAGTGCACACCAACACCCTCTAGCAGATCTGCAATACGCTAGCGGTTTTGGAGCAGATTTCAGAGCGATTCTAGGCATGTAGAGAGGTTTTCTAAACATGCCGAGCGTTTTTGTGAAGCAGATTACAAATCTTGTTACAGTAAAGCTGTTACTGAACAGCTTCTGTAACAAAAACGCCTGGAAAGCCGCTCTGATCTGGCGTTTTTCAGAGCGGTTTGCGTTTTTCCTATACTTTACATTGAGGCAGAAACGCTTCTGCAAACCGCAAACATGCAGCAGGAGGCACGTTTGCGGTTTGCTAAAAACCTCAAACCGCCGGTGTGCACCATCCCATTGCAATACATTAGACAAGCGTTTTCACTGGCGGAAGCGGTTTTGAAAACGCTACCAAAACCGCTTGTTGTGCACCAGGCCCAAACATGCCTAGAATTGCTCTGAAAATCTACTTCAAAAGCCGCAAGCGTTTGCAGATCCGCTAGCGGTATTTGGTGGGCACTGGCCCTGCAGTTAATTGCTCCACTTCCAAATTGCATATAATTTGCATTTAATTTGCATGCAAGGCACAAATATTTGCATATCATGGACAATCTGTACGTCCATAGTGCATAAAGGACTGATTTGCATGGCTCCACCCACCATCCTGAAGCAATCTGATATGGGTGTTACTTCTTGTACTTGCAGAGTCGAAACTTAAAAATCCCCTCTTCTTTTCAAGTTTAAAGAAAGATAGGGAGGCTGCCATATTTATTTCACTTTAAACAATGCACATTGCCTGGCTGTCCTGCTGATCCTCTGCCTCGTGTACTTTTACCAATAATAGCCCCTGAACAAGCATGCAGATCAGGTGCTCTGCCTGAAGTATGACTGGATTAGCTGCATGCTTGTTTCAGGTGTGTGATTCAGACACTACTGCAGCCAAAGAGATCAGCGGGGCTGCCAGGCAACATGTATTGTTTAACAGGAAAATAATATGGCAGCCTCCATATATCCCTCTCCCTTCAGGTTCCCTTTAAGAGAAACAGAAAAACAGAACAAATTATATGACTACGTCTCAAGCCGTGACATCTTCAGTGCGCCTCGGTCCTCAGATTCGCAGAAGATTAACGGCGGCGAGTTTATCAGATCTCTCCTGCCTGATCTGAATCCTCCGCAGTGTTTATGGCATCACATATTAAGCGGTTTTCATCTTAGAGGTATTTTTAAAACATATTGTCAGTTTAACGGCAAAAGATATTTTTTCTGCCCAATCTGGGATTATTAAACACGGCAATAAAAATATTCCAAGGGTGGAACTCGTACCGCTGCCAGGAAATAATATATTGGAAATAAAAATTAGTTACTCGGTTGCAGCGCGCCATAAACGGGAAAGGCATTGATAAATAAGATCGTTTTTGGGCCGCGGACATCGAAATGGCGAACGACGATAAAACTTCCTGTGAAACAAGTGATTGCTGCTGTAAATTGGATGTAAAGTTGTCATGTACATTTTAATTGAGCCATAAACATATTTAAAACATGCAGAATGAATAGCCTTAGTCTTAAAAACATATTTGTAAATATATATGTGTATTTGGGCGCAATATGACGAGACCAGACGTTATGGTGACTTTCTGATGTGACAGAATCCTGATTTTATCACATTTAGGGCTGGCAGCGATTCCCAAAACGCTTTGCCAATGTATTTAACCACTTCAGGACTGTAAGCTTGTATCATAAAAAACATTTAATATTACTCCAACAATTCTGCAACTCGTTTCACGGGTCTGTCGCTCGCTTCATCAGGCAAGATACAACAAGGAGCAACTTAACTGTTTTCCGGACGAGTAAAGCGCCTCTGTCTAAAAAGCCAAATTACCTGCCTCAAAGCTCTAAATGGTTCTAAGCAGAATCTAACAGCAATCAGTGTGATGAGAGGTGAGGTGCAACATGCAGGACAATCACAGATGTGACAAACAAACAAGGGAGGACAATAGGTGTCAGAGTACACTTCCCAGCATCCCTGCACTAAAGTAGAAATGTTGAGTGATGAAGAAGGCGGGGCTTACAGACAAAGGAAGATAGGTGGTAACAGGAAACAGACTCTGGGGATCCTATTCCTGTGGGGCATTGCAGTGTAGTAAGCTGCGTTGCAAAGTCGCTGTTATACCACACCCCAACGCACCACTGTGAACAAGACCTAAATAAAATAACAGCTTCTGTGCACCCCCATCTACTACCAGCAGCAGTAAATTGAGGACCCCGAGCACCTGGCCCTTTGCCTTGCTCCTCTTCTTTCTGCAGGGAATGCTGGGAAAAACGCCCATTCCTTCACCAACGCCATCCTACGTCCCATAACACAAAAATAAATCTTAAAAACAGTTATGCCACACCCCCACGCACCACTGAGAACGAGGCCTGGAGTATCCCCATCTTTTACCAGCAGCAGCAAAATCAAGGACCCCGAGCACCCGGCCCTTTGCCTCACTCCTATTCTTGCTGCTGGGCATGCTGGGAAAGACACCTGTTCCTTCGCTAACGCCATCCCACATCCCATAAGACAATAACAAATCTTAAAAACCGTTATTGCCACCAGGGCTGTGGAGTCGGAGTCGTGGAGTCGGAGTCGTGGAGTCGGGCAATTTTGGGTGCCTGGAGTCGGAGTCGGAGTCGGGAAAAAATGCACCGACTCCGACTCCTAATGAATTTGTAACTGTAATTAAAATAGAAAATATGATAAAATGTTCTATTTCTCAGTTAATAGTCATTAAAAATAATGTATATATACAGTATATATACAGTAATAGCTGTGCTTAGTCTACAAAAATGAAATAAACCAATCAAAATGAGTTACTTGTGCTGCTTCAATAAAGCAGTCCCCGTATTTTTAAGGTCAGATATACACATCTGATTGTGACTGTATATATGATGTGTACACAGGAATCTCTTATATATACTAAATAACATCTATGCTGTAAGAATAAAGCCTGATGTGTAGCTGTGTCACTAATAGAGATGGTCAATGAGATGGAAATAATTCTGCATTGATGCTGATTTATGCAAATGTACGCACTCCCTTTGCTGATGAAATCAAATAATTTGATATGTTATTAAAATTTGGTTTGGTGACTACAAATTAAAGGTAAACTGAGACGGGTGAAAAGTAAAGTTTTATACATACCTGGGGCTTCCTCCAGCCCCCTTCAGGCTAATCAGTCCCTCACTGTCTTCCACCACCCGGATCTTCTGCTATGAGGCCTGGTGCACACCAAAACCCGCTAGCAGATCCGCAAAATGCTAGCAGATTTTGAAATGCTTTTTCTTATTTTTCTGTAGCATTTCACCTAGCGTTTTGCGGTTTTGTGAAGCGTTTTTGGTGTAGTAGATTTCATGTATTGTTACAGTAAAGCTGTTACTGAACAGCTACTGTAACAAAAACCGCCTGGCAAACCGCTCTGAAGTGCCGTTTTTCAGAGCGGTTTGAGGTTTTCCTATACTTAACATTGAGGCAGAAACGCCTCCGCAATCCAAAATCTGCAGCAGCGTTTCTGCAAAACGCCTCCCGCTCTGGTGTGCACCAGCCCATTGAAATACATTACCCTAGCAGATCCGCACCCGCAAGCGGATCGCAAACCGCAGCAGAACCGCTCTGGTGTGCACTAGGCCTGAGTCCTGGTAATTCAGCCAGTCAGCGCTGTCCGGCCGCATGCCGCTCCCACAGCCAGGAACATTCTGCACCTGCACAATAGTGCTGCGCAGGTGTAGTACGCTCCTGGTGGCGGAGTGTGTGCATGCGCACTACGCCCGACTGGCTCAAGTACCTGGACTCATAGCAGAAGATCCAGGTGGTGGAGGAGGACAACGAGGGACTGATTATCCTGAAGGCGGCTGGAGGAAGCCCCAGGTATGTATAAAACTTTAATTTCATCTGTCTCAGGTTTACTTTGTTACACAGTAGTACTATACTCTACATATGCACTCCCCACAGAGCTGCAGGGAATCCACTGAGAATGCTGTGCACATTGAACACAGAGGTGTTGTCTGTTTACAATCTCCTCATTCCCCTGCAGAGTACCTGCACATCATTCTTACATGTACCCACACTTACATTGCCTAGGGCCTGATACATGTTCTTTGTTCCGGTTTGTACCTTTTACAAGTACTCTTACCAAGGACTAGTTTTAGTCTAAAGGGAATAAATATAGTAGTCTACATATCCTTCTCACTTCAGTTGTCTTGTAAAATTCCTAAGCGTTGGCAGTTATGAGACGAATTTCATGTTACATACTTTTAATCAACAAAATTGTAATATGCAAATTAGAGGAGTCGGAGTCGGTGGAATCCTAAACTGAGGAGTCGGAGTCGTGGAGTCGGAGTCGGAGTCGGTGGAATCCTAAACTGAGGAGTCGGAGTCGGTGGATTTTTGGACCGACTCCACAGCCCTGATTGCCACACCCCAACGCTCCACTGTGATTGGGGCCTAAATAAAATAACAGCTTTGTTGTACCCTCAACTACTACCAGCAGCAGTAAATCGAGGACCCCGAGCACCCTGCCTTTTGCCTCACTGCAGGGAATTCTGGGAAAAGATGCCCCTGCCCGTTCCTTCGCCAACGCCATCCCGCATCGCATAAGACAAAAATAAATCTTACAAGTCGTCCGCGGGCCCGACGCATTGTTTGTGAGCGGATTAATGTTGTTTGAGTTATGGTGCCATCCTTTATTCAGATTACTCCTCGCTTTTACATTTCTGACAAAGAGATCCCTGCAGGAAAACGGGGGAACAAATTGATATGTGTGTTTAGGGCGCGCTGCTTGCGTGGAAATGAATATTCCTTACAGCCGCCCGCAACTTCCACATCTTTTATCATCACGAGTCTCCCCTCCCCTCCAGAAACTCATTATTTTCAAAAGAAAACAAATCTGTATTGTCAGAGCCCTTCACATCACGCTGGCCGGCGGCGGACGGCGGAGCGACATGACAGGGTGGGCCTGCAACGCACGCCAAGGCAATGACCCCCCAGCCAACACAAAGGAAATTCTCCCAGTCACCTGTCACTCCAGCCCACCTCTAATTACCCCAGAACAAAACATCGGGGCCGGCCGGCAGCGAACGCCCCAGATACCGCCGACAGATGGTCCCTAGGTACAAGAGGGGGGGGACGGAACCTTTATCATCCTCCCCGGGGGACAGGAAGTGGGGATTTAAATCGCACGTTACACATTCATCACCTCATGCATTTTTCAAATCTGGGCTGTCAGGTTTTTCTCATCTTCCTAATTTGTGGTTTTATAAGAAAGCTTGAAAAACAAAAAAAAGAGAGAAAAAAAAAAGCTGAGAGACCTCATTTGTTGAGTCGTTTTCATTCAAATAAAGAGGTACTTCAGTCTGATGTTATAACGAAACAATGGGGTTTAATGCTGAATAAACTTTGTACTTTGGTTGTAAAGAGGTAAAATTACCTCACTCTTCGTTTTAGGCCTCTTGCACACTACAGGCGATTCTGCTTCAGATTTGCGATTTGAATGCGATTTACATGCGATTCGGATTTGAGATTTTTAATTGGGCCAGCATGCTGTGTTTTCTGCGTTTTTCTTCTTATGTAGATAACTTCCAGGAAAAATCGGAATAGTGAATCGGATTTTTGATTTGCAGTGTGCAACAGGCCTCAAACTATTTATAATCATTTTGTTCTTAGTATCGCAACCATTTCAGCGTATGGTTTTATTGTTCTGGACTGATGGACTTTCCATGTCCGTTCACAGAGGGTGTCTCCGTGAACAGCCGGAGAGCCGCCGATCGCGGCTTGCCGGCAAAATGTAAACACGCGGGGAAGAAATCCCCGCTGTTTACATCATACGGCGCTGCGCAGCAGCAGCACCGTAAGGCAGATCGGCGATCCCCGGCCTCAGATTGGCCGGAGATCGTCGGCATATGATAGGCTGAAGCCTATCCTACAATGCGCAGGACGGATATCCGTCCTGCGCTGCTCACAGGGGGAGGGAGAGGGAGGGAGAGGGAGAGAGCGCCGAAAACGCTGCGGAGGGGGGCTTTGAAGAGCCCCCCCCCCCGCAAAGCGCAGCAAGCCGGCGGCGATCAGACCCCCCAGCAGGACATCCCCCTAGTGGGGAAAAAAGGGGGGAAGTCTGATCGCCCTGGCATAATCCTGATCTGTGCTGCGGGCTGGAGAGCCCACGCAGCACCGATCAGACAGAAATCCCCTGGTCGTCAAGTGGTTAAAAGCCTGTGAGCCTGTTATACACCTTCAACTTTGATTGACCAATCACTGACCAATTTTACCACCTCTATGTAGTATGAGGGTTTACTTACACACTCTGCTCATAGTATTCAATATCTGTTGACTACACAGATGTAGTAAAAGTGGTCAGTGAATGGCCAATCATAATTGGAAGTGTGTACCAGGCTGGTACACACCATCAATTTTAATTGGCCAATGATATGCCAATTTTACCACCTCTTTGTAGTAGGAGAGTCAACAGATATCGAATAGTATGAGCAGATTGTGTAGGTAAACCCTCAGAGTACATGGAGATGGTAAAATTGGTAAGCGATTGGACAACCGAAATTGAAGGTGTGTACAAGGCTTAAGCAGTGCAGAAAACCATGCAATTTATGCAATTACCATTTTTCTACATTGTTGTATGCATTTGTGTTTTTCATGCATTTGAGAAGTATGCAGCAGTTGTGCATGTTGTGTGGAAAACTGCACATTGAAAAATGCAAAAATACAGTATATATTTTTTATGCTGCACATATTATAAATTGGATGTGAGTACGCGCCCTTAAAAGGCAACCAAAGCAAGAGAGATATGGAGGCTGCCATATTGATTTCCCTTTAAGCAATACCAATTGCCGGTCTGTCCTGATGATCCTCTGCTTCTCATATTTTCAGCCATAGCCCCTGAACAAGCATGCAGCAGATCAGGTGCTTCTGACATTACTGTCAGATCTGACAAGATTAGCTGCATGCTTGTTTCAGGTGTGTTATTCAGACACTACTGCAGCCAAAGAGATCAGCAGGGCTGCCAGGTAACTGGTATTGTTTAACAGGAAATTAATATGGCAGCCTCCATATTCTTCTCACTTCAGGTGTCCTTTAAGGTAACCATTTATCACATCCATCCTTCAAAGTGAGTCTGCGCTCCTCTGACAAGTTAGATTGAGCTGACACTATTAGAAGTTGGGTTGCACTGCATGACACAATGCGCTGCTGCACAATGGATAATGAAGCCTGTAAGGTCACAGCCGGGGACAGTCTGGGGTCACCGGCATACAGAGGTTTACATATTATTCTGCTATATAAAGGTCACCAGGACTGACCCTAAGGGCTGGAACCCACAGGAGCGCTTTTGGCAGCGTTTTGGCAGCGCTGCGATACGCTAGCAGTTTGCCAAAACGCTGGGCTAATGTTAATGGATGGGGCAACTTCCACAGGAGCGTTTGCGTTTCCCAGAAACGCAAACGCAGGACCTGCAGCACTTTGGGAGCGTTAGCGCTTCAATGTAAAGTATTGAACCGCTAGCAGAAACACTCAGCAAAACCTAAACTGAGCGGTTTTGCTAGCGTTTTGCGGTTCAGCACACTGTAACAAAATTAAAAATAATTCACAGGACCAATCAGGATAAAAACGCAAAACGCTACGCACCCACTGGGCAAAAAAATACAATGTTGCAAAACACGACCAAAAACGCGCATGAATCCGCTTGCAAACCGCTCAGACAAAACGCTAGCGGTTGCGTTTGGCGTTTGCTGATTTCAGTGGGTTCCAGGCCTTATTGTCTCCTCCATTCAGCAGTCAGGGCTATATTCAATTCAGCCAATCCCAGCCATGTATTGCTGTGTGATCCTGACCCCTGCTGACCTCACAGGATGTCCCCTATTCTTAGCAGATGACAGGCGGGTTTGACTGTTTGACACGACACGCGCCGCACTGCTTACAATTTGCATTCAGATGTGTCTGCAAACCCACCAACTCGATGACCATTTCATGTCAACATTAAAGCACATCGGAGGTGGGAGGTATATGGAGGCTGACATTTATTTCCTGTTAAGTAATACCATTTGCCTGGCTACCCTGCTGATCTATTTGGCTGCAGTAGTGTCTGAATCACACAGGCTAATCCAATCACACTTCAGTCAGAGCACCTGATCTGCTGCATGCTTGTTCAGGGGTTATCGCTAAACGTATTAGAGACAGAGGATCAGCAGGGCTGCCAGGCAACTGGTATAGCTTAAATGGAAATAAATATAGCAGCCTCCATATACCTCTCAACCCGTGTTCCCTTTAAGGCCCCGTTCAGACTGCAGAACGCAGACCGCAACGCATGCGGACCGCAACGCGTACGAACGCACGCCATCCGCGTTCGTATGCGTTGCGTGGCTGATCCCATCACTGAAAAGTGAATGGGACAGCCATGCGTTTTTACAAAAAATGCGTGCAGCATGCGTTCCCGGACCGCACAGGTCCGGAACGCATGCAGTGTGAACATCAGACATTGCACTCTATGCAATGTCTGATGTCGTGCGTGTCGGCCACCTGCACGCGTTTCCAAAACGCGGCTGGAAACGCGTGCAGTGTGAACGGGGCCTAAAGGGGAACTGAAGCAAGAGGTATATGGAGGCTGCCATATTTAGTTCCTTTTAAGCAATACCAGTTGCCTGGCTGTCCTGCTGATCCTCTGCCTCTAATACTTTTAGCCATAGCCCCTGAACAAGCATGCAGCAGATCAGGTGTTTCTGACATTATTGTCAGATCTGACAAGATTATCTGCATGCTTGTTTCTGGTGTGATTCAGACACTACTGCAGCCAAATAGATCAGCAGGGCTGCCAGGCAACTGGTATGGATTAAAAGGAAATAAATATGGCAGCCTCTATATACCTCTCACTTCAGTTGTCCTTTAAAGCGGGCCATGCTGGGATTTCCTACCAGAATCCAAATTCTGCTAAAACTTCTGCTGGGGTCATATCAGAATGTAATGTGAGTTGCTGAAAGTTAGAAACACACACATGTTCATACTCTATCTATCTATCTATCTATCTATCTATCTATCTATCTATCTATCTATCTATCTATCTATCTATCTCTCTCTCTCTCTCTCCTACTATATCATCAGCCTCACCATGTTCTGATATGACCCAGTGGAGTGTTGTTGTAAACACCTTTTGCAACAAGTGTTTTCATTGAATATTATATTGCTACAAACATTTATCAGAACTTAATGAGACTTCTAATTAATAACTTTAGACCTCTTTCACAGCGGGACGGTGCGTTTTGATGCGACGTTAAAGTCGCAACGCAAACTAACAACGCAACGTCCCACAGATGTCACAACGCAACTTAATGCCCTGTTATCGTCGCATACAGTAGAGCATACAGGCAATGAAAAGTATGTTTCCAGGTCATTACTGAGCATGTGCAAACACTCCAACGCAGCTAATAACGTGTATAACACACAGCATGCAGCACTTTCTACTAACGCTACACGTTACACACAACGCAACGTGTGCACTGTGAATGTCGCACAGACTTAGTATTGCTGTGAGTTAGTCTGTGTTATAATATTTTCTAACGTGCGACTTTAACGTCACACTGTGAAAGAGGCCTAAATGTAGCTTATTATTTCTGTTCACAGCTAGGTTATTAATTTTCTAAAGCTGCTCAGAGACTCCGCACTGGGAGGAGTCAGCTGCACAGAGCAGGAGCCCTTGTTAGGCCCAGTGCACACCAAAACCGCTAGCAGATCCGCAATACGCTAGCGGGTTTGGAAGCTGATTTCAGAGTGATTCTAGGCATGTGTAGAGAGGTTTTCTAAACATACCTAGCGGTTTTGGAGCGTTTTTGTGTAGCAGATTACACATATTGTTACAGTAAAAGCTGTTACTGAACAGCTTCTGTAACAAAAATGCCTGGCAAACCGCTCTGAAGTAACGTTTTTCAGAGCGGTTTGCGTTTTTCCTATACTTTACATTGAGGACGAAACGCTTCAGAAAACCGCAAAACCTCAAACCGCCGGTGTGCACCATCCCATTGCAATACATTAGCCAAGCGTTTTTATAGGTGGATGCGGCCGGCGGATCACTCCAAAAAAAGCTCGGTGTGCACTGGGCCTGACTCATGTATCGGGAAAACTGGCATTAGGAACACTGTGGAATAGCTGTGTTTGCCTGCACACTTGCTGATCTTGCAATCTTTTGACCTCATATTGAGGGTAAAATCGATTGAAAGATCATACTTTTTTAGTTTTATTTACAAGAAGTTGACTTCTACTTATGATCGTTTTTGACGGAATGGCTTCATGGTGAGAACTGGCTGCCGATCTCGCGAAAGGTGACAACTGACGATACAATCTTCATTGTACAATCTTACCAAATATATGTAGTAGTAGTGTAAGCCGAGTGAATAATCTTTGAACAGATACTTTAATGTACAATCTCCTGAAATGATCGACCGGCCAATCTGACCGGCAATCAATCGGATACAATAATTCTGGTACAAAAGTAGGAACCAAAAATACATTACAATCTGATCCAATAAGCACGATCGTTTGTGGAAAATGGAACGGCAGAACTATCAATACATAGATCGATCGTTATAGATTGTAGATTGACACCACTAACCCTGTCCAATCTGATTGATCATACAGCGGATCTTTCGAGAGATTGTACCATTGCTGGCCACGTTTAGGTAGTCCCTCATATGACAAAGAAGGGGTAAGATTGTACAATCAAGATTGTATCATTAGTGGGTGCCTTAATTGAGAGAAATTCACTCCAAAACCGAATCTGAGAATCTTCCTTAGAAATCGCCTTTGCCGGCGATTTTGGCAAAACGCTCAAACGCTAGCGCTTTTCAAAGCGCTATTGTAATAAATCCCTATGGGCCCATTCTTACTTGGGCGATTTGCGCTAATCACTGCAAATTGCTCAAAATCGTGAAACGCAAACGCAAAGCCTGTACAATTTTCAGGCAATTTCCAGGCGATCGCGTATCAGTGCTATAGAAGCGCTAAACACGATCGTACGAAAATCTCTGCAGCGTCCAGTGATTTTTTTTCGGCGTGAAATCGCGGAAAAATCACTCCTGCAAAACGCCGGCGGTAATCACTGTCGTTTTGCCCTTTCAAGTGCCTCATCCCCACTAGTGAGACAATTGTGTGCAGACATTTTATTTACTTTCAAAACAATTCAAAGAGATGTTGTCTTTCTTTATAGGACGGATTTTGTTGAAATGCAGCCAATCCGGTGAGAGGGGGGATATCGGATGGATCAGCGTTCATCTCTTATGAAGAGCCCTCTGGGGGGTACAGGGGGGGGCTAATTGTGAATTCTATGGCCACGTGACCCACGCCAGATAAGCCTGGGCTAATTATCTATCCAGATTGTTGTAGCTGCTCATGTCAGGCGTGTCGCCCCCTCCTGTGCGGCCAATCAGAGAGCAGCGCTGGGTTCAAACCCTCCAATCCCCCTCCTGCATCTCTGGCCTCCATCTTGCCACCTGCCGGCCCAGCTGATCTCAAGAGAGCTAATTTAGGCTGAAAGGAAGGGCTGATGTTAGCGGCTGGAGTCGCAGCGTTCTCCCTGTGATGTCATGAATGGGATGACAGTTGTCCAGCTGTCACAGCAATGCCGGCGACACTCAGGGGGCATCAGGCAGAGTTCAGGTGGCCCACGTGACAAAAGTCAAAATCTGTTGACCTTAAAGGGAACCTTAACTGAGAGTGATATGGATGTTTCCTGTTAAACAATACCAGTTTCCTGGCAGTCCAGCTGATGTTTGTGACTGCAATAGTGGCTGAATCACACCCTGAAACAAGCATGCAGCTATCCCAGTCTGACTTCAGTCAGAGCACCTGATCTGCATGCTTGTTGAGGGGATGTGGCTAAAAGTATTAGAGACACAGGATCAGCAGGAGAGTCGGGCAACTGGTATTATTTTAAAAGGAAAAATCCATATCCTTCTCAGTTTAGGTTCCCTCTAAGGCCTGGAACCCACTACAAAACGCTATCGCTAATCGCAATCGCTAGCGTTTTGTATCAGCAGTTTGTACGCGGTTTCATGAGCGTTTTAGGGAGTGATTTTAGAAGTGTAATCAATTTGCCAGCGGTTGTGTAGCGATTAGCGATTAGCGTTTAAAAGTCTGATTGGTCCTATCAATTATTTTTAATTTTGTCACAGTGTACATTAACTTTAAAACGCTAGCAAAATTGCTCTGTGCAAGTTTTGATGAGCGATTACGCCAGCGATGATATACTTTACATTGAATCGCAAACGCTAACAAAATGCTGCATATCCTGCGTTTACGATTTTGCTAATCGCAATCGCTTCTGTGGAATTTGCACCATCCATTTACATTGGCAGAGCGTTTAGGGAAATCGCTAGCGATTGCTCACGCTCCCTAACTGCTCAAAAAAATCGCTCCAGTGGGTTCCAGCCCTGATGCTGGGAATACACAGGTCGGTTTTTTCCGCTCAATTCTTTTGCCGCTCGTTTCTCCACTTGATTGTCTTATCTTCCGCTCAATTTTCTTATCTTTTTCCATTCACCTCTATCAGGAATCCAGCGGCAAAAACGATTGAACGGGAGATCGGACATGTCGGAAATTATCTATTTATCTGCCGCAAAAACGAACCGTGTATTCCCAGCATTATACTACAAGGAAATGGTAAAATTGGCCAATCAAAATTGAATGAGCGATGTGTCAGCGATGTGTCTTATCAATTGATAAGGTCCGACAGGTCCAATCTCGCCGTCCGATCTCGCCGCCGCCGATTCCCTGCTCGTTCCCCACGAGCGGACAATGGCAGGGAATCGAGCGGAAGATAAGCGGTGCCGGCGGGGACGAGGAGGGATCGAATCCGACGCACGCGCGGGGATGCGGCAAAGGCGATCCGCCGGCTAATCGAGCCGCCGGATCGCTACGTGTAGACCCAGCTTAAAGTCTGGTACACACCTTCAATCTTGATTGGCCAATCGCTGATCAGTGACCAATTTTACCACCACCGTGTGGTGTGGGGTAGAGCAGATTTGGAATACTATGCACAGATTTGTGTAGGGCATCTCTCCTACTACATGGAGGTGATAAAACTGGCCAACTAAAATTGTATGTGTGTAGCAGGCGTTATAGCCCCTAATGTGAACAATGTCTAACTGCCATTCAGGAAACTGATGAGTGATCCCCACAGATGGCCAGTGAGATGCTGGTGATTGTGGCTGCCTGAAAATTGTAAATTAATGGCAAATCAACAGGAAATGCATTTGATTGGCCAGATGACAAGCTGCATACAATTAGCAGGAAATCTGCATGCAAGGTTGCCAGGCAACTGGCATTGTTTACAAGGAAATAAATATGGCGGCCTCTGTGTCCCTCTCACCTTGGGTTCCCTTTAAAGTCCACATATGATTGCCGAGGATCCCTATACAATCCTATTGCTGCTGTACAGTGCAAGGCAGGTGGCTGCAGCGCACACAGAAACTAGGGGCCCCCCTACAGTGATGAGAGTAACGACCTAATAACGATTACGCAAAATGTCACATAATTCACCAAATGATGATTAATGTCGAAATAGAACATTCGTAATTTCGCAAATTTATGCAAAATGTTGTATACATTTCTTAATTATGATTGTTTTCATATTGGAAAAGAATCGGAATTTCGTGTTTATCTCAGAAATTCATCCGTTCTCGAAATTGTGCTCCAGTCCAGAGCCTCCTGATACATTTAAAGGGACAGCACCTTTGCATTATCAGATATTGCAAGGCCCAAAACCAAGTGTCTCAGCATGCATGACTGCTAAGTGCACCTTGACAAAGAGCACCTGTCTTAGGCCTCCTTTCCACGAACTGTTGAGCTGTGAGCTCAGCAAGCAGTTACCAGGCAGCAGCAAGCAGTTACCAGGCAGGAGCAAGCAGTTACCAGGCAGCAGCGAGCAGTTACCAGGCAGCAGTGACCAGTCACCAGGCAGCAGTGAGCAGTTGTGAGAGTTTGAGAGGCATTTCACTGCCTATCAGCGGTCCATGGAAAAGAGGCCTTAAAGCGACAGCACATGCAGGGGCCTTTGCATTATCCGTAATTGCAAGCAGTAATTGCAATCAATGAGTGACTTTCCTGAGTTTAGTCATTACCTAAATGTGCATAATTACTATTAAAAATAAAATTATATTTATTTTCGTAATTAAAATGACTGTTTCAATAGAAAACACAACATTTTGTGTTAAACATGAATTTGCGCAGAAATGCGAAATTACATGATGGAAATTTTCCTTACAGAATTCTGAATTACTGTTTGTATGGCAATTACGAAATTACAAATTTGCGACGTAGTGGAAAAATTTGTGTCCGTAATTACGGAAACACTAAATTACGCAAATTTCGGCGTAAAAAACACTAGCCTCGTAGCAGTAATGTTATGCGGAGCAGGAAGCGTAAGGGCCCATTCACCGTTTACCGCGGATCGCCAATGATCGCTAGCGCTTTTGAAAGCGCTAGTGTAAAGTATATGGCAGCGATGTCACTGGCACGATTGCGGTAAACCCAAACGCGGTGCATGCACAATTTTTGAGGGATCACAATTTTAAAGAAGCGCTTATCGCGATCACTCAAAAATCACGAATATGTCCAGTAAAAAAAATACGCAATTACCATGAAAAATCGCGGTAAGTGCTAGTGATAATTGCTAGCGTTTTTCGAACCCAAGTATGAATGGGCCTCTAAGAGTGATTTGCGGTGCCAGCGATTGCTGGACCCGGAATTACATCTCCTCCAATTGCAACCACTCGGAGGGGGGATAGCATTGTACGCCCCAGGGGATTTGAGCAGCAGCAGGGCGAGCCGTCATTTGGTTTACCCTGCGCCCAGCTCACCAGTGGCGTACATATACGTACGCGTACATCGATCACCAGCAAAAGCGCTGACATTTGCCCCAAGGTGGCACATCTCCTGCTTTTGTCGGCGCTATATGTACAGCTGCAATGGTGATTGGTGAAAGCTGCCCATTGATGGTACAATCTCCTAAACGATCAACCATTGATCAATTAGAATCGATTGTTCATGCGCAGCACAGCAGGATCCTTCTGGAAAATGAAGCAATGGAAAGATCGCTACATCGATTGTTCTTTGTTGATTGGCACCTCTAACGCTACTGATCCAATTGATTATATGGTCAATCGTTTCAGAGATTGTACCATTAATGAGCACCTTTAGGTAGTCCCTACATGGAAAGATTGTACAATTAAGATTGTATCATTAGTAGGCACCATGAGATTGAGGCCAATTTGCTGTGAGATCGAATCTGGTCGCTCATCCCTCTGTGAGACAATTGTGTGCAGAAGTTTTATTTATTTTCAAAAACCATTTCAAACAACTGTTGTCTTTCTTTATAGGATGGATTGTGTTTCCACTGAAAGATGCAGCCAATCCAGTGAGAGGGTGGATATCGGATGGATCAGCGTTCATCTCTTATGAAGAGTACAGGGGGGGGCTAATTGTGAATTCTATGGCCACGTGTCCCACGCCAGATAAGCCTGGGCTAATTATCTATCCAGATTGTTGTAGCTGCTCATGTCAGGCGTGTCGCCCCCTCCTGTTCGGCCAATCAGAGAGCAGCGCTGGGTTCAAACCCTCCAATCCTCCTCCTGCATCTCTGGCCTCCATCTTGCCACCTGCCGGCCCAGCTGATCTCAAGAGGGCTAATTTAGGCTGAAAGGAAAGGCTGATGTTAGCGGCTGGAGTCGCGGCGTCCTCCTTGTAATGTCATGAATGGGATGACAGTTGTCAAGCTGTCACAGCAATGCCGGCGACACTCAGGGGGCATCAGATCCTGCTGGCCTGTGAGATAATGCAGCTACTCTGCCTGCAAAACACAAAACTATTGGGGCAGATTTTTTAAAAAAGGGAATGCTTTAAAAGATAAGCAACAGCATAATAACCTTTAAAGAAAAACATTTCTTTGTTACAGCTGATACCAATCCTGCAATAAATCTGCAGTGTGTCTACTCCCTGCTTTCATGTTAGCAGACCTATTGTGAACATCCTGTGTTTGCAATTAACTACTCTGCTGTGGCAGTCAGCTGACACAGGGGAGAAATAAAATTGTGATTAGACACAGATGAGGGGGAAATAGACAGGCTAAACTCCCTAAAAACTCATAAAGAAAAAAAAGTCGCAGCCGTGTTTGTTTCAAATACTGTTTGTCACTTTTGATGTTTGTTGTCACAAGTTGTCGGCACAAGTCAGCAGGAGTGTTCACAGGTTTACGGCACGCGTCACGCTACACGAGATTACTATCGGGTTCTCTGAGGCTCGGTAGCAGAAAACGTTTAGTATTAGTTATATGGGCCGCCGGCAGCAGTCCTGCAGAGACCCGTCTGGACCAGCTCCTAGGCCTGGAACCCGCCCGGTATCACTGGAGCGCTTTAAAATCGCTGCAACGCTTCCTAGTGCAATTGCACTTGCGATTACGATGCTTAGAAGCGTTGTAGAGTAAACTGTACAGTGCTTCTGATTATCGATTTGCACGTTTTTAAATAAAACTTTATTATACTTGCCAGGTGTCTGACTTCCATCTTTAGCCCCGCCCCCTAAAGGAAGAGGTCATAGTAGTTTCTCTATGACCAATCAGAGAAGCTCCTGTGAGCTCTTCCGTAAGGGGTGGGACTACGGACCAAAGAAGGAAATACAGATACCCAATAAGTATAACAAAGCGCTATAGCTCTGCCCCCAAAGCGTTGCAAAATAGCTTTGATAAGTGATTTTTGTGTTTTCAGTGCTTATATACGTAACACTTAAAATGCTATATGTCCTGTGATTGGAATTACCCCTAAATCACAGTTGCACTAATGGGTCCCCTCCCCATTTACTTTCATTGGCAAAGCGTTTAAAGAATCGCCGGCAATTGTTGGTGATCCCAAAACGCTGCCAACAATGCCATAGTGGGTCCCAGGCTTTACAGCAGATAGGTGTTTGGCCTTGCTTCAGGCAGCAAAAACTTTAGAAGTGGCCCATGCCCAGCAGCTGCCCATTGCCTGGGCCTTTGCTGCCTTTTCTGGAATCAAGCCCTGCCCTTCGTGACGTATCGAAGGGTGGAAGGAGGCGGTGATCCCAGTCTGTGCGTTAAAGGGACGCTGAGCACCTCTCATGGGTATGCCTAGAGACTCCGACCAGTACTGTATTATGCAGCTTGTGCTCTCCTCTTTCATTTGATGCCAGAATCGCCGCTCTACACCAAATCGTTTTCGTCCGATTTCAATGTAAATATTGCGGCTGCCATCTTGGCTATGTTATAACTTTCGGGTCACCCCTGTCTTCTCTGTTAGAGAAGTGCATCACTGAAGGAAGCAGGAAGAGGAAGTGACACGCATGGCCATTGCAAGAGGCTCCTCCAGAGGGGTTATAGCACAACTTTGTTGGAAGTCCTCTGTCTTAAAGGCATACCCATGACAGGTGACCGGAGTCCCTTTAATAGATCCCTAGAAACTATGTACATGTGGAAATTCATCTAAAAGAAAGAAGAAAAAATTACCGAACTAGGAGTGTCCGAACAATAAAGGTTGTATAATAAGTACAGATGGTCACTGAGAAGATGTCAGTAATGCTGGCCTGCATGCACAACTAATGCAAACTGTATGCAAACGCAGGGACTGCCCCCCCCCCCCTTACACCTCTGCTTACATATCTATCACCTGACCAGACTGATCATATGCTTCTCCATGAGAGATTCTGGGTAACTAACAACTCTGGGCCCACCCTTGATGGGCACATGCATTTTTTGGTAAGCTTTGGTGGGGGTTAGCATCAACTAGGCCCCTTGCCCCTCTCCAGGCCATAGGCAACTGCCTAAGTTTCCACAAGGATGATCCAGCTCTGGATGGGTGCAGTTTTATGGGATGCAGGATGAGGAGATTGTGGTATCACACTATGACTAAAGTCAAACTGCTGAGACCCTGTTTAGAGTTTTTACTGTGGTCTTTGTACCAGGTGGGGAGATTTTCTGCTGGAGGACTCCTCTAAAGCACATGTGTCAAACTCCAGGCCTAGAGGGCCAGATCCATGCCAGTGTTTAGGGTGGACTGAGAAAGAAAGGAATGTTAGTTCTGGGTAAAAGGAAAAGACATTGCTAGATCCCTTTATCACTGTCTGTGTCCCAAGCTAGGGGGAGGGGCGGTTTTCTTCACTTCCTGCCAAGACAGGAAACAGGGAAATCACTCAAACAGGACCGGGGACACAATCCCAACAAGCACTCCACTTGGAATTTGTATTGCTGTTCCTTATTTCCTGTCCCCAGGTCTACTTGAGATGTCTTTAGAGCAGGGATGTCAAACTGGTCCTACGAGGGCCGAGATCCTCACACATTTTTGACACAGCACAAATGAATTGATGGGTCTGAATCAGGAAAGGTGGGGTCCATCAGGTAGAACATATTCTCCCTGAAGTCGGAATTCCTCTTGCTGGTGACAATGGGCTCTATTCATAAACCGTTACCGCAAGTTTTCCGCTCAAAACAGCGGACTTTCCCGTCCATTTAGCAAAGTGGGCATTCATAAAAGCTGTTCCCGCATGAAAATCTACAATCTCCCAGCAGAGCGAGAAATTTCCGCCTTCCCCAGTGTTTTTCTAGATTTATCTAGAAAAAAGTAACAAAATGGCCATTCATAAAGATTAGAGGAAGCGGTATGTGGACGGGAAATACCACTTCCTCTGATTTTGCGGATTACATACAAGTGAATGGGACAGACCTCCCAGAGAGAGCAGTGCACGGAGGGACTCTGCCAGCTAGAAGTGTTTCCGCATGCCTTCCGACAGCTTACCGCCAGCTTTCAGCGGGAGATCTCCGCTCTGCTATCGCAGCTGGCTAGATTTTTATGAATGACCACCCAGAAGTCTAAAATACAGCTGCGGTATTTTCCCTCCAGGAGTTTTTTCGCCACAATTTTTTTTATGAATAGAACCCAATATCTCTCTCCACAACAATGCAACGAGCGGCTCCATAACGGAAATACTCTCCGCAGAAACTGCGGCAGAACGTAAACAATAGAATCGCTGCAGACTCTATCCGGCGAGGATATTTATACACATTTACAAATCATTCCCTTTGTATGCAATTCCCCATTCAGCTGTTTCTATTCTTCCTCCGAATAACGAGTGATTGTTATTGTATTTGATCTGTTTGTATTTGATAGTTTGTTTTTGGCTATTTTGGCGATTGTTATTGAGTTTGATGTGTTTGTTTGTTTGTTAGTTTTTGGTTATGTCGGCGATTGTTATTAATTGTATTTGATCTGTTTGTATTTGTTAGTTTTTGGTTATGTCGGCGATTGTTATTAATTGTATTTGATCTGTTTGTATTTGTTTGTTTTTGGATATTTCGGCGATTGTTATTAATTGTATTTGATCTGTTTGTATTTGTTTGTTTTTGGATATTTTGGCGATTGTTATTAATTGTATTTGTTTGTTTTTGGATATTTCTGCATTCTCCAATCCTGAGTGATAGATGATCTCCCGCAGCCAATCAGCAGAGAGCGCAGCATTCAAACCGTCGGAGTTCCTCTCGCCCCCTCGGGCAGCCTTTCTATCCAGCTGCTGAAGCATCTTGAGATTAGGGGAGATCCCATTAGCGGAGGCAGATGGGTCGCTGTGTATCTGCGGGGGAAATACAAACATACAATGACTTGTTGTACAGCGACACGCTTCTATTGTCACACATACAAGGGGGGGTCATTCACTCGTGCCAAAAGGTCGCCATTAATACCATAAAGATGTCTTTGCCAAATCAAACCTTTGCAGGGATAAATGTGACAAATAGGCCGAGGACCAGGCGTGCCTGCTGAGTGCTAACACTTACGTGTGCTTAAAATGTCTTAAAACGAAGCGTCGATCGGTAATGAGATATGCCCACTTTTTTAACTTTAGAGCCCAATTTTGTAAAAGACTTTTGTAATATCCGTCAAAACATTTTAGTCTATGTTCACCGTGGTGTTTTGCAGTGCAATGTAATGGCTATATCTATCTATCTATCTGTCTATCTATCTATCTGTCTGTCTGCCTGTCTGTCTACCTGTCTGTCTGCCTGTCTGTCTGCCTGTCTGTCTGTCTGTCTGTCTGTCTGTCTGTCTATATATATATATATATATATATCAGAAAAGCACAATGTATGCAACGTTCGCAATGCGGCCGGTGGATTCTAACGGCATGCGGCGTCCCAACTGCATGGAGTGCGTCATCAGTGACAGTGAATCCTACTTTTCATTGGCTGTATGTGACGCAATGCGTGGACAATGCGCGGCACATTTTTTTCCAATCTGTTGCATTTCTGTTGTTACATGAAACGGTTAGCACTGCCCACTTTTAACCTCGCCTTAAAAGCGTACCTGAACTCAGAACCTCCTCTCTGCTCTACCAGGTACGCAACAGCATAATAACCTTAAGGCCTCTTTCACAGTGCAACGTTAAAGTCGAACGTTAAAACAACATTTAGGCTACTTGCACACCAGGACGTTACAGGCGCACGTTAGTGCAGCCTGTAACGCAGCCCACCGCACAGCACTACAAAGTCAATGAGGCTGTTCACACTGCCCACGTTGCGTTACATGTAACACTGCACATTCGGGCAAAGTGCAGCGTACTGTGCGTTCTGAACGGCTTAAGCCGCGTTAGACTGTTTGCACATGCTCAGTGGGGGGCGAGAGGGGGCGGGGAGATGCCGCTACAGTAGCCGCGCACATGGCTACTTAATATTCACTGCACTGGCAGCCGCTGATTGGCCGGCGGGACCACGTGATGCGGAGTGTCTCGCTCCGCATCACGTGGTCCCGCCGGCCAATCAGCGCCACTCTGGTAGACCTTATGCGGATAGAACCGCCTAATGTGGCTCACTCTAACATCCTCTCCCGCACCACCATGCGTTGCGTTAGGGGCACGTTATGCGACCTTCACGTAGCACCTAACGCAACGTCTTAGTGTGTAAGTAGCCTTAAAGTGGATCCGAGATGAACTTTTACTCCTTGCATAATTGTGTTCCTTACATATTGTTTATAGGGCATTCCTCAAGCCAAATACTTGTTTTGTTTTGTTTTAATACCCTAATTTCCTATAAACTAAACAAGCCACACCCACAGCTTCTCCAGTGTGCCTTGGCGCTTGCAAGGGATTGTGGGATTTCAGTCTGGGCAGGTGAAAAAGGTGTTACTAGCTATAGATTTCAGAGGCAGAGTTTTCACAATCTGAGAGCTGCAGTGCAGATACAGATCAGTTGCCTTTGTAATGGAGGAGATTGGAGTGCAGTTTTCTCACAATATGCAGATATGCAGATTTGCATGCCTAGATACAGATAAGCTTGCCTGTGTGTGTGATTGTGTAATAGTGACAAGTAGAAAACATGTCTGCTCCCATTGTATCACAGGAAAAAATATTAATATACTGTTGAATCTGTTTGAAGATTGATTTGCTGTGTAAACTATCTAAACTTTAGATAAGATATATAGACAAGTTACTTGTTATATTTAGTTTTTCCTCTCGGATCCACTTTCAGGGCTGGAACCCACAGGAGCGCTTTTGGCAGTGTTTTGGCAGCACTGCGATACGCTAGCAGTTTGCCAAAACGCTCAGCTGATGTTAATGGATGGGGCAACTTCCACAGGAGCGTTTGCGTTTCTCAGAAACACAAACGCAGGACGTGCAGCATTTTGGGAGCGTTAGCGCTTCAATGTAAAGTATTGAACCGCTAGCGGAAACGCTCAGCAAAATCTAAACTGAGCGGTTTTGCTAGCGTTTTGCGGTTCAGCACACTGTAACAAAATGAAAAATAATTCACAGGACCAATCAGGATAAAAACGCAAAACGCTACGCACCCGCTGGGCAAAAAAATACAATGTTGCAAAACACGACCAAAAACGCGCATGAATCCGCTTGCAAACCGCTCAGACAAAACGCTAGCGGTTGCGTTTGCGGTTTTCAGTGGGTTCCAGGCCTCAAGCAGAATAACTCACTGCAATGAAAAATCAATGCCCCATTCACAGTGCAGACGTTGCGTTGGTGACTAACGCTGCATGTTACGTGAAAGTGCTGCATGCAGTGCGTTATACACATTATTAGCTGCGGTGGACTGTTTGCACATGCTCAGTAATGGCCTGGAAGCATACTTGTCATTGCCTGTATGCCTACTGTATGCGACCATAACAGGGCATAGAGTTGTGTTGTGTGTAACGTGTAGCGTTATTAGAGAGTGCTGCATGCTGTGCGTTATACACGTTATTAGCTGCGTTGGACTGTTTGCACATGCTCAGTAATGACCTGGAAGCATACTTGTCATTGCCTGTATGCTCTACTGTATGCAACCGTAACGGGGCATTAAGTTACGTTGCGACTTTTTGGGGGCGTTGCGTTGTAATTTGCGTTGCAACTATAACGTCGCATCAAAACGCAACGTCCTGTGAAAGAGGCCTTAAAGAAAAAACATTTCTTTGTTACAGCTGATGCAAATCCTAAAATAAATCTGCAGTGTGTCTACTTCTGCTTTCATGGAAGCAGGCAAAGGGGTTAACATCCTGTGTTTACAAATGAAACCTCTGCCGTGGCAGTCAGATGACACAGCTGAGAGATAAAATTATAACTAGTGATTAGTCACAGATGAGGGGGAATTAGACAGGCTGATCTCTCTAAATACTTACAGGGTGCATTTCTCTATGTTTCCCTCTGTCCTGTGCAAGAGTTCAGGTCCACTTTAAACTCAGCATAATATTATTCATATTATTATTATTATTATTATTATTATTATTCATATTATTATTATTATTATTATTAGTAATTAGTATAGTGCTCTGACCTTTGGTAGTGCTGTACAGAGTAAATTGGAGGGCACAATTATCTAATTTCTGCTGCACTGAACACTGAAATTAAATCGCCTGCTTGGGTTCCGTTGGTTCGTGTTTGTTCGCATTTTTTCGGACAGCTTTCTGCTTTTTCCCGCAGGATGTGAGTGTTCCCAATAACAATGTATGTCGCCACATTTGGGAATTTCGCAAAAGGAGGCAGAAAATCGCTTGCAGAAAGTGCGAATGCAGAGCGCCGAAATCCCCCGAAAACTCCAGGACAAGTGTGGTTCCTGCCTAGCGCTGGTCCGTAATACAGAAATGGCAGACAATATATATAAGGTATAGCATCAATTGTATAGCGATTATGTACAGCAGCTTGCAAGACACAAAACCGAGAGCGCCCTTGCCCGGTGAGCTGACAATCTCTAAAAGGAAACGAGATCTGCGCCAGAAATTCTCTCCTAACACAGAGAAATCTAAGAATTGAAAGTTATAGAGTAACGCTTTATTAAGCGCGATTAACGAGGAGCTAATAACTGTGACCTGATGCAAATTGTATGATAATTTCATGCAAACCTTTGCTGCTTGGAATCCGACCAATCACAGGCAGCGGGGGGTGGTATTGATTGGTGGGGTTCAGAATCGCATATATTAGCATACAAATTAGCATAAAAGTTACACAATGGCTCAAAATGACGATCGTTTCATCGACCAGCGTCGCTGCACTTCACTGCCTGAGCTTTATGCCGGTGAGAGAAGAAAAGTTTCAAAGCTAAGTTTGTACATAAAGAGGACCTGTAGTTAAAATAACATAATGAATAAAATTGCTTATTGTTCTATTCATTTATAGATTTCTTAGTCAGTGTTTGGCCATTGTAAAATCTTTCCTCTCCCTGATTTACATTCTGACATTTATCACTGGCGGTGACATCTTTACTGCTGGCAGGTGCAGCTCTGCGGAATGTTTGTTTACTGAGAGTTCTGAAGCCAGTACAAAATATACCTGGTCTACCAGAATGCTCTGGGAGGAGAATCCCACATAGCTAAACAGCCTGGGCTGTGACATCACTGGGAGGGTGGGTTTGAAAATATAGAAACTGAAAGCAGACGCCCTCTGTTATTGTCTCACACTGCCCCCTAGTGACAAGTGGCCATCAACACACATTACAGCAGTACTAATTAGAAGTAGGGAAATGTAACAAATACGAAAGAAAAAAATGTGCTAAAATTGAGCTAGAACACTTGCCTCTAAATACATTGGCTGCTAAAGGGTTAAAGCCCCAGAAATGATGCATTTCGTGGGCTATTTCCTGCTTCGTCAGGTATCAGAGCCAGATAAAGAGCCTGTTTCATAATAGTAATCATAATAAAGAAATAATGTATGTGAGGGCTCGTTTCCACTATCGCGAATCTGCATACGTCCAACGCATGCAGATTCGCACATGTAATACAAGTGAATGGACCTGTTTCCACTGTAGCGTTTGCGTGGTGCGTTTTTATGAGCGGTGAAAAAACGCACAAAAGAGCCAACGAATTTGCCTGCTAGTGGAATGCATGCGAATCGCCGCTAATGTATTTAATAGGGAAATCGCATGCGTTTTTTTACGCGTTATTTTACGCGATTACGCATGCGATTCCGCATAGGAACCAATGTAAATTAACACAGGCAGTGACATGGTTAAAAACGCACATAGCCTAACCTATGCGAAATCGCATGCGTAATCGCGTAAAATAACGCGTAAAAAAACGCACCTGCATGCGATTTCTTCTGCGGTGGAATCCAGGCGATTCCGCACCGCTACAGTGGAAACGAGCCCTGAGTCTGCATGTGGTGTGTTGCCAGAGCTGGAGATCTGGATCTATAACGACTCCCAGCAATGATGATTATGAGATCCCAGCTGCGGTATTGCGAGTGTATTAATTGTATTTATGCTGCGCCCGAGCAGTAATTACGTGATATTATAAGAGGGTTTACAGGGTGTTATGCGCTTTAATATAAGGAATAAAATGTAATTCGCTGACGAGCTTGAATTAAAAGTAAAGTTTCCGAATTAAATCTCATCCTGAACTTTTATTATTGCTTCAGCAAACACGCCCGGAAAATCCCTCGCCTCGCTCCTATCGCCAAATCCCGAGTTTACAATGAAATAATAGGAAATGTCCGTTCGAAGTCGTCAGCAATGGCAAGTGGGTTTTTTTTAATCTACATAATAACCTTATCAGGGTACGTTTCCACTTGTGCGGTGGGAATCGCAGCGGAAAAAATGTGCATGCGGATGCGAATTTCGCATGCGGTTGTATGCGAATTTTCATGCGAATTCGCATACGATTTCGCATGGATGACTATGTATGCGAATTTAACCATGGCAGTGCCTGTGTACTTTTCCATTGTTTCTATGCGACATCGTATGCAATTCACATGCCAAAACCGCATGCAAATTTCCTATTAAATACATTGTATGCGAATCGCATAGCGGTATGCGAATTCTGAGGGCTCTGCCGTGCTGATTTTTTCTGCACAGAAAAAGGCTCAGAAATCCTGACAAGTGGTAACAGTCCCATCCACTTGTATTGTCTATGCGAATCTGCATGCAGAAAACGCACGCACGCAGGAAACGCCCGCAGGAAACGCACGCACGCAGGAAACGCATGCAGGAAACGCACGCACGCAGGAAATGCACGCAGGAAACACATGCAGGAAACGCATGCAGATTTGCTCTAGTGGAAACGGGCCCTCAAGGTTTCCACTGATAACTTTACCTGGTCCAAACCTCCAGACTTCTGACAACAGTAATTACCGCCTGTGACATTTGTTAAGATTGGTACACACTTTCAATTATAATTGGGCAGTTAATTTACTTACCACCTTCATGCAGTATGAGGGTTTACCTACAGAATCTGCTCATAGGCCTAGTGCACACCAGAGCGTTTCCGCTGCGGTTTGCGATCTGCTTGCGGGTGCAGATCCGCTTGGTCAATGTATCCCAATGGGCTGGTGCACACCAGAGCGGGAGGCGTTTTGCTGAAACGCATACTCCCGGGCTGCTGCAGATTTTGGATTGCGGATGCGTTTCTGCCATAATGTTAAGTATAGGAAAAACGCAAGCCGCTCTGAAAAACGGCACTTCAGAGCGGTTTGCCAGGCGTTTTTGTTACAGAAGCTGTTCAGTAACAGCTTTTCTGTAACAATACATGAAATCTACTACACCAAAAACGCTTCACAAAACCGCAAAATGCTAGCTGAAACGCTACAGAAAAAGAAGAAAAAGCGTTTCAAAATCTGCTAGCATTTTGCGGATCTGCTAGCGTGTTTTGGTGCGCACCAGGCCTTAGTATTCAGTATCTGCTGACCCTCATGCTACATGGAGATGGCAAAATTGTTCAGTGGTTGGCCAATCATAATTGAAAGTGTGTACCAGGCTTTACAAAGATGTCACGTTTCATGATTCCGTGCTGTTAGGTGCATACACACATCCAATACTGATTGGCCAATGCTTGACCAATTTCACCACTTCCATGCAGTACGAGGTCCAGCAGATTGTGTAAGGAAGCTTTCATACTACATGAACCAATCATTGGCCAATCAAAGTTGCCTGTGTGTATCGGACTTTACACTGCTAAGTGTGATGGAATTGCAGTAACTGCGGGGGAGTGGTCAATGCAAATGTTGTTGCAGTGTGATTGCTGTTTGGAATTGGAACAAAAATGCCAATAACTGAATTTGATTGGTCCAGTTCTCGGGTGCATGCAAGTGTGTGTGTGAGTGTGTGTACAGTGTGTGTGTGTGTACAGTGTTTGTGTACAGTATGTGTGTCTGTAGTGTGTGTGTGTGTGTGTGTGTGTGTGTGTGTACAGTGTGTGTGTATAATTGTACTGTACTGTACAGGGCACAGTTACCAGTTCAGCCACATGTAGATGGATGGAAAGTGCTGCTGAAGTCACATCTTCCCCAGATATAAAGCAAGGAGACAGATTTGTTTGTTTGAAATTTTTTGTTTTTAGTTTAATATCTTCTTATTCTAAAAATAACACATCTGGCTTTGTATTTAATTGGGTAGTTCTTCAATTCCCCATCATGATTTGCTTCCATTATTCATTGTTGTATTTATAGTTTCTTATTAACCTTTGCTGATGATAACGATAGCGCGTTGTTCTGTTTCACCATCGGAAAACTGCACACAAAATATTTGCAACTCCGACTAAAGCAATCAGAACCGTAATTCTAATAACTCCGTAACGGTCCTGGCCTGGGTGGTAATAATAAACATGATGCACAGTTATAGAACAGATCGTCAAGATTGCGAGGTCCCCTCCTGGGTACGATACAGGGTCACGCCCAAACAGAGGTTAACATAACATATCATCATGTTATACAAAGGTCAGCAGAACTGACCTTACCGTGTTCATCCAATCAGCAGTCACTGCTGTGTTCAAATCATCCAATCCCAGCCCTTCCCTGCCAAGCACTCTGACACCTGCTAATCTCCTGGGATGGCCCTATTGTTGGCCCAGGACAGATGGTTTTGACTATTTGACACAACACACTCCAATCAAACAAGCTTTATAACAGCTGCAAGTGACCAAACAATGACACCTGATCATCAGAGATGTCCTCTACTACTAATCACCGAACAATGGAAGGAGGGGAGACCACCTGAAATCCACCACAAGTAGGAGGACTATGCAGATAAATGGAGGAGTGAAATAAACCTAGCCATACATCGAAAGGGGCCCATACACTTACCGATTTTCCCGCCAATATACAGCTGATTTGAACACTGTGATCAAATCGGCTGTGAAATCGTCGCACAAAGCTGACCGAACGATCGATTTCCGTCCTAAATCGATCGTTCCCGACGATTCCCGTCGTTCCGTCCGTGGGGAAGATTTCCCTCGATCGTCGGCAGATCGGAAGTGCATCGATAGCGGCGTTCGAATGCCCGATGACCGATGCTAGCGGCAATACATTACCTGATTCGGCCGACGCAAGTCCCCTGGTCTCCGCTGTCTCTTCTCCGCTGGGTTCCAGGTTCCAGCTGGCTACTTCCTGTCCCGGCAGGAAGTTTAAACAGTAGAGCTCCCTCTACTGTTTAAACGTCCCCGGACAGGAAGTGAAGCCAGCCGGTCCGAAACTCAGAGCCCAGCGCGGAGAAGAAGACAGTGGAGACTGGGGGACTCGCGCCGTCCGGATCAGGTAATGTATAGCTGGCGGCAGCTTCACAGATTGATCGGTTTCATGCTGATTGATTCTGAAATCGATTCACAATCTGTTTGCAGTAAAGGCAGCCATACGATCCCTCTCTGATCAGATTCGATCAGAGAGGGATCTATCTGTTGGTCGATCTGATTGCAAATCGACCAGTGTATGGTCATGTTAATGGTGATAGGCAGATTCGACCGACAGACAAATTTCTCTCTGATCGAATGTGATTGAGACAAACCTGTTGGCTGCCCACACACAGCAGACGGTTCACGATCCATCTCAGCATGAGATCTCTCAGGAATCAGCCATGTTTGCCGCCTCCTAGTGTATAAATGTGCCCTCCGTGTTTGCATTTATATCTAACCTTATATCTCATTTTTGCAGTTACGCTTATACGTAATTACGATTTGCAAATTCAATTGATTTCGTGTAATCATTCGCAATTTGGCAAAATGTCGCATAATTTCTTGCCGACTTTAGCAGTGAATAGCACCGCCCCCATACATGCTATTGACACCAAAATTGCTACATATGTTAAGGAGAATTGTGGGTACAAGTCAAAAAAAATTAGCAAAAAGACCTTAAAGTTTTTGAGAAACTCCGTTTTAAAAATGCAAGTAAAAAATGGTTTTTAAACTTGACAGTTTAAAAACCACTTTTTCTTTGCATGTTTAAGTTCGAGTTTCTCAAAAACTGCAAGGTCTTTTTGAAAAATTATTTTTGTGACTTATACCCACTATTCTGCTTAACATATGTCGCAATTTTGGCAGCAATAGCATCTATGGGGGCGGTGCTATTCACCTCTAAAGTCGGTACAAAATAATGCAAAATTTCGCTAAAATTACGCAAAATTTTGAAATACTACTATTACATACGAAATTAATTACAACTTTTTTTTATTTCGCATTACGATTACAATGCTTAATTGCGAATTTCGATGCAAAATTTTGCATACTTCGGCCCACCACTGCCCACCGCCCAGTGCCTATCCGTCTTCCACTTCCCGCTCCTCCGTTTGAGCATCATACGTGGGCGGCGTGTGAGCTGCAAATGAAAGAGGAAGAAGCAGAAGTCGGAGGGCACTCTGCGGTGGGGGACACAGGACAAGTAATGTATAAATGCACACAATTATACACTACGGGGGACAGAGCCGGGGTTTTTGTCGCTCCTTCAGATATTGTTCAACGTTACCGCCGCGCACCCGATCCACCACGACGGCCCGACGTTTTGCAACATCTCTGATTGATACATGCGACTAATTTCAGCACAAAAATACCTATAGAATCTGCTCATAGTATTCAACATCAATTAGCCAGTGATTGTACATTTCAAGTGGCCACACACCATACATACTGTATGTATTTATGGTATATTTATATTACTTTTCAATTCAAGAATTTTTATTTTTTTTCCTGTTTGATGGTTACATTTGAATGATCTGACCAATGTTCGACACGTGTGTTAAATTTTTCCACAATTATGAAAAAAAAAAAAAAGATTGAAAACGCTGAAAAAAATAACTCAGGAAATTGAAAATCTACCATACACCATTCAATCTTCTAAAAAAATTATTGACATATATATATATATATATATATATATATATATATATATATATATATATATATATATATATATATATATATATATATATATATATATATATATATATAATTTTTTTTTATTTTACTATCAAATTTCTCAAAACGATAAAAAAAGTTCAATTTCTCTGTTCAACCGATAATTTTTAATGAATTGCCGTATAACTGAGTTAACTTATTGTATTGTGTGTGTCTACTTTTAGGCCTCGCTCACATCGCATTGCGCTCGCCCGCACGGAGCGGCCATTTTTTTTTCAAATCGCTCTGCTGTGTGTGTTATAAGCGCTTTTGTAAGCGCTTTAGCAAAGCAATTATTTAAATCACTTCCTGACTGACGTCTGATTTCCTGATTACTTTGCCCCTGGGAATGAATAAATACAATGTATCCTTTCATGAAAGCGCTGGGGAAATCGTTATACAAAGCGCTCTTTCAAGTGCCTTGCCATTTCCTTATACCTTCCATTCCGGGCAAATCACCCTGAAAATGGTCCAAGCAGCGCTTTTGTCAGCGGCAAGCAAACGGAACACCCCAATGAGAACTATCTCATTGGAAAGCATAGTGTAAGTGCTTTTAGGGCAATTTGTACAAATCCCCTGCGCTTAAAAAATCCCCAAACCGCCTCTAGTGTGAACGTGCCCTTAGGGTGCATACACACATGCAATTTTGATTGGCCAACCAATGACCAGTTTTACCACCTCCATTTAGTAGGAGGACCAACAGATTTCGAATACTATGACCAGATACTTGCATACTACATGGAGGAGATAAAATTGGTCAGTGATTGGCCAATCGAAATTGAAGGTCTGTACCAGAAGAGAGTTCTCGAGAATGGGCCTCTGCCCACATTCCGCATTCTCAATACACAATCACTACTTGTACAACTTTAAGTAACGACGTGTCTAATTCAAACAAAACGTCCAATCTGAATTATCGTGTTGTTTCCGGATTGTGGACAATTCAAACATGTGATCCCCCTCCCCCCCTTCCTGCTGGAACCCTCAGCTGTGTTTACTGTACCCCCCTCCCTACAATGCGGGGGGCTCACCATTGTCAGCCTCCGGTCACACTATGAATGGCCCAATGAGTCCTATTGAGATGACCTGATGCCCCCCCTGGTGTCCGATCGCTGGTAAGCATTCCGTGCAGCCAGTCAGCACAGCCGCCACATTCAAACCTTCAAATCACAGCTTTGTCTCCCAAATGAGCCCATTCAGGCCTTTATCCCAAAACACAAAGCCCAGTAGGGACAGTGTTATGCACCATGGCAACCAATCACTTGCAACTGGGTTTGAATTTTGTTTTGTTTGATTTTTATTTTTTTTTTCTAAAGGGGAAAAAAATAACCAAAGAAACATGGACGCTGTCGTCACTGACTTGCTTGTGAAACAAAGAAACCTGCTCTAATATTTAACTGATTTTTGTTGTCTTTCTTTCTAACAAATAAAGTAGTTTTCAAGGGGTTTTGACACCAATTGCACCTGCTAATGTCCCGGGAATAGCAGGAAGTGTTGCTGTACTGTAACTGTGAACAAGTGTCACAAGGGGGCAAAGTCCCCAGACTTGGGGCTGGAACACCCAGGAGCTGTTTCGTACAAAGCAATTTTGCTCTGATTTTTACTACCCAACTCCCCCTAATAAAAAAGGAATCGTCAAACTGCGATCGCTGTAAAAACCTTTAGGTCGGTTTCACACTACTAACGCGTGGTAGTAGCGGGCGTACGTTAAAAAGGGGCGCCGGGAAAAAAGGGCGCGGGGTTTTAAACGATAAACATGGATAACGTTTAAAAATATAATGTACTATATTTCGTTTAAAAATGTTTTATAAAGTTATAAATCATTAAAGGGGAACTGAAGAGAGAGGTATATGGAGGCTGTCATGTTTATTTCCTTTTAATCAATACCAGTTGCCTGGCAGCCCTGCTGGTCTATTTCTCTGCAGTAGTATCTGATTAAAACCAGAAACAAGCATGCAGCTAGTCTTGTCAGATCAGATTTATAAGTCTGAACCACTGAAACACCTGATCTGCTGCATGCTTGTTCAGGGGCTATGGCTAATAGTATTAGAGGCAGAGGATCAGCAGGGCTGCCAGGCTACTGGTATTGTCTAAAAGGAAATAAACATGACAGTCTCCATATACCTCTCTCTTCAGTTCCCCTTTAAATAATGTGCATGAAATCGGCAATTGTGAAAACGTTAATCTTCCGTTTAAAAAGTGAAATGTATAATAACGTTTAAAAAAATTATTACGTAACCCTCCCTGTACCTACCCCTAACCCCTAGACCCCCGTATTGGTGCCTAAACCTAAGACCCCCCTGGTGGTGCCTAAACCTAAGACCCCCCTGGTGGTGCCTAAACCTAAGACCCCCCTGTTGGTGCCTAAACCTAAGACCCTCCTTAGTGATCACTGTATTGTGTGTAGAATAATGTTTTAGAAACAGTAAGGGATAAAATATATTACAATTTCCGTTACGTACTGATCGCTTTGTTTCGTGAATAATAATGTTTTACAAACACTAAGGGATGACATTTAAAATAATGTTTTATTGAAATAAGAAACGTAAATCACCACAAGCAGTTATAAAACATTAAAAATCTTCGGGCGCCGTTGGAAAACGTTATTATTCTCGGGCGCCCTTTTTTCCCGTTCGGCGCCCAGTAAACGATATTTATTATGGGAGTGAATGGCGGCGCCCGATTTGTCCACTAGCCTCCTGTGCCCTTTTTACTGTTTCCTGGTAGCGGTGCTATTTGATGATGCAAAAAAAAAAAAGCCGATGCAGACAGTATACTGCGGCAGTGCGCAGTAATCTCTATTCTGGCTGTAAGCCAAGCAGAAGATGACGCTCTCCAGCTCTCACATCCTGTTGTCGACGTTCAAATTGTGCGGAAGTGTATTGGCAAAATATGCCCCCCCCCATGCGCGCCACAACACGAAAAACTAAAAAAATCCCGTGTTGTCATAGACTTACATGACTTTAAGTTGCGGCATGTTGTCACGCAAGTTCAACACCAACGTGCTGTTGTGCGCTATTATCAGCCGTGCAGCGAATACGTCACTGTTATCGCATCGTTGTGAAATACCCCATAGACTTCCATTGGTCTGGCGTTACCCTGCGGTAAACACAGGGTACCCAATGCACCAGTATGATAGGGGCCTTAACATTAAATCAAAAGTGCTTTAAAGCCAATGGGAAACACTTGAAAAAAAAAGCTCTAGGCCCGGTACCGCCTTCCCTCTCCTTTCCTGGTGCTCTGGTTCAGCCGGCAGCTCCTCCAATCAAATCCCCCGCCGCAGGGGACTATGGAAGTCTTCAGGAGCTGAGCCCTTCCGAAAACAGGCGACTCCATACTGCGCATTCGGGCTCCCGAAGACTTCCAAAGTCTTCCTCTCGGCGGTGGAGATAGCAGCATTTGACCACATTGGTTGAATGCTGCTACGGAAGACCCAGCACTGGAACGGGCACCGGCAGAGGAGAGAGAAGGCTCATTAGGACCCAGAGCACTCCCTCTCCTTTGGTGAGTATCTGGCTTTTTGTCTTTTTCAAGCGGTTCCCATTTACTTTAAATTCACCTGAAATCACTCTGGAAATCACTACTAAATGCGCTTTGCAAAACACAATCGCTATTTCTAGTGGGCCCCGCCCTAAGGTCATGGTATTTTACACAGGTGCAGGCAATTCTGTGCGTATTTTTAAGATTTTTCTTTTTTTATATGAGAGAATCACCGCCATTTTGTGTTGTCCACATTTATAAAAGTGTCTGCTGATAAATTGCAAACATTTTGTGTGGGATTAGCATTCCTCTGTTACTGGTGGTTATCACCATATTTATATCAAGGCACAAATGTCTCGACATACTAGGCACATTTCATTTTTCACTTTGATCTTGATGGACACTTATGCTACGTACACACATCAGATAATAGTCTTTAGAAAAGGCAAGATCACAGACCAATCTTACTCCCTTCCATGTAGTATGAGAGCCATACCTACACAGCCTATTCTTCCTGTCCATCGCGTTGGTAACCGCGCCCCCTGTGATGACGTGACCGCATTTCATCACAGCAGGGGGCGCGTACTAATGCGATAGATGCCGAGAACAGGAAGAAGAAAGAGGCTGCAGGGATCACAGAAGGTGAGTTGTAACTACACTATACCTATCTAACCTATACTGGGGGCACCTATGTAAGATCCCTTGGCCGCTCATGGCGGCGGAACGCCGAGACCCACTCTGTGGCGTAAGCCTCTGGGTCTCGGCAGGCATCTGACGGCACTGGAGCCCATTGGATAAGCGGCGGACGCGTTCTCAGTACGCCGCGGTAAACAATGACCACGTGTGCATATTGCGTGTCAGCCTTACTGCTGACACACTGCTATTGGATTGGTTACTTTGGATTTGTTTGTTTTCTGATTGGTTAGTCCTTGTATAAAGCTAAGGTGAGCGCCCTCAGTTATCGCCCGTGATAGCTTATGCTGTGGCTTGTTGCTGAGATTGTGCTCACACTCTGATTAATCTTGCTGCCGACTTTGCCTGTATCCTGACCAAGCTTTACTCTAGATTGATCCCTGTTGCCGACCACGGCTTGTTCCTGACCTCGCCTTCCGATTGGATTACCCGTTACTGACTCTGCTTGTACCTGGATCTTCCTGATTGCCGCCTGGATCAACCCCTGCTTGTTAAAGGATTCCCATGAACTCAGCCTGGACCGACATTGGCTTGATCTGACCACGCTACCTGTAAAGTGTTTGAACTGTCTGCCTACTCTCTCCAGCCTGCAGTCACCTGGCTATCATCTGGACATCCTCAGCCTACAGGCCTCAGGTGACTCCAGTGGGTTGCAAACGTATTCAGCCCCCTTGAAGTTTTCTACATTTTGTCACATTACTGCCACAAACATAAATCAATTTTATTGGAATTCCACGTGAAAGACCAATACAAAGTGGTGTACATGTGAGAAGTGGATCGAAAATCATACATCATTCCAAACATATTTTAAAAATAAATAACTGCAAAGTGGGGTGTGCGTAATTATTCAGCCCCCTGAGTCAATACTTTGTAGAACCACCTTTTGCTGCAATTACAGCTGCCAGTCTTTTAGGGTATGTCTCTACCAGCTTTGCACATCTAGAGACTGAAATCCTTGCCCATTCTTCTTTGCAAAACAACTCCAGCTCAGTCAGATTAGATGGACAGCGTTTGTGCAGTTTTTAGATCTTGCCACAGATTCTCGATTGGATTTAGATCTGGACTTTGACTGGGCCATTCTAACACATAGATATGTTTTGTTTTAAACCATTCCATTGTTGCCCTGGCTTTATGTTTAGGGTCATTGTCCTGCTGGAAGGTGAACCTCCGCCCCAGTCTCAAGTCTTTTGCAGTCTCCAAGAGGTTTTCTTCCAAGTTTGCCCTGTTTTTGGCTCAATCCATCTTCCCATCAACTCTGACCAGCTTCCCTGTCCCTGCTGAAGAGAAGCACCCCCCCGAGCATGATGCTGCCACCGCCATATTTGACAGTGGGGATGGTGTGTTCAGAGTGATGTGAAGTGTTAGTTTTCTGCCACACATATCGTTTTGCATTTTGGCCAAAAAGTTCCATTTTGGTCTCATCTGACCAGAGCACCTTCTTCCACATGTTTGCTGTGTCCCCCACATGGCTTGTGGCAAACTGCAAACGGGACTTCTTATGCTTCCTGTTAACAATGCCTTTCTTCTTGCCACTCTTCCATAAAGGCCAACTTTGTACAGTGCATGACTAATAGTTGTCCTATGGACAGAGTCTCCCACCTGAGCTGTAGATCTCTGCAGCTCGTCCAGAGTCACCATGGGCCTCTTGACTGCATTTCTGATCAGCGCTCTCCTTGTTCGGCCTGTGAGTTTAGGTGGACGGTCTTGTCTTGGTAGGTTTACAGTTGTGCCATACTCCTTCCATTTCTGAATGATCGCTTGAACAGTGCTCCTTGGGATTTTGAAGGCTTTGGAAATCTTTTTGTAGCCTAAGCCTGCTTTAAATTTCTCAATAACTTGATCCCTGACCTGTCTTGGACCTGTCTTGCGTGTTCTTTGGACTTCACGGTGTTGTTGCTCCCAATATTCTCTTAGACAACCTCTGAGGCCCTCACAGAGCAGCTGTATTTTTACTGACATTAGATTACACACAGGTGCACTCTATTTAGTCATTAGCACTCATCAGGCAATGTCTATAGGCAACTGACTGCACTCAGATCAAAGGGGGCCGAATAATTATGCACACACCACTTTGCGGTTATTTATTTGTAAAAAATGTTTGGAATGATGTATGATTTTCGTTCCACTTCTCATGTGTACACCACTTTGTATTGGTCTTTCATGTGGAATTTCAATAAAATTGATGCATGTTTGTGGCAGTAATGTGACAAAATATGGAAAACTTCAAGGGGGCCGAATACTTTTGCAACCCACTGTATATCACTTGTGTACACTGTGCCTTGTATAACTCATACTGCTTTGTTTGGTGAATACTATCTGTCAGTCTGTATGCTACATCTACCTGCAGGGTGTAATGTAGTATTGTGTTAGGTAGGAGTTTGTGCAGGTGTTACGGGCTGGGCTATAAGTCAGTCATATGGGCATACAGCCTGACCTATAGTCATTGACCAGACAAGCCTGACAATCTACCTATCTAACCTATACTGGGGCACCTACCTATCTAACCTATACTGGGGGCACCTACCTCTCTAACCTATGCTGGGAGTATCTACCTATCTTATATATACTCGGGGCACGTACCTATCTAATCTATACTGGGGGCAACTATACTGGCTATCTATATTGGAGGCACCTACTTATCTAACCTATACTCGGGGCACCTACCTATCTAACCTATACTGGGGGCAACTATACTGGCTATCTATATTGCAGGCATCTACCTATCTAACCTATACTGGGGCACCTACCTATCTAACCTATACTGGTGACAACTGTACGGGCTACCCTATACTCGAGGCTCCTACTTTCCTAACCTATACTGGGGGCAACTATGCCTGGCTACCTATACTGGAGGCAACTATGCCTGGCTGCCTATACTGCGCGGGGGGGGGGGGGGGGGAGCTGTAGCTGGCTAACTATACTGGGGGCAACTAGACCTGGCTAACCTATACTGCGGGCACCTATACCTGGCTCCACGGGGGCGCAATTTTTACACCCTTGCCCTGGGTGCAATTTAGCCTGGAAACTGCCCTGTATTTTGCCAGCAGATTGTTGCTGCTTTAGGACAGGTTAGTATCTTGTCCCATGAGATCGGTGTCTTCCGCAGACCCCTCTCCCTCCCTTTCTGTGTGATTGTAACTGTATCTATCCCATTATTCAGAGAGATGCACGTCTGTTCCATGGGGAATGACAATACCCTCTACCTCAATAGCCACACACAGAATGCAGGCCTTTATCACTCTGTAAATTAAAATACACGGTACAAGGAAAACTTTAAGGATGACTGGATACTCTGCACAGGCACAGATTATCCGGATAAGCGCTCCTATTGTTCCCTCTCTCCTGCCAGCTTCATTTCATTCTCTCTGCATTGATGTTAGGAGAAGGGGCCCTGGGCATTGTCCACTGGGGTCTCCTGTATAATGGACTGCCTGGAAAGGGGGGATGTCGGGGGCTTGCACTTCATCAGGTTACTATTCACAGTCTTGGGAGAATAAATGCATTGGTTTGTCTGAGAGGCAGAATCTTTCAAGTGGCTCAAAAGCTTTGTCTTTCTTTTAAGGACAACTATTGTTAAAAAAAGGTAACATTTACGTGCATATAAGCATATAAAATGTAGATTTCTATAAGGCACCATAAACTATTTTCTCCTATGTTGCAGTCACAGTATGGAGTAAAACAGAACACGGAGTAGGGACTGATAGTAGAAATTAAGTATATATAATTTTATATACCGGTATATATAAAATTGTCCATAAATGCATAGGTCTGATATTGTTAATTTTTGCCTCTGACTTCCAGCCATATACTCCTCCTGTTATTCGCCTGAACAAGCGGGGTTAAACCTGCGAAACGCGTAAAAAAAAAGCAACCTTGTTTTGGAGTATGACAATAAATTGATGTTTATTTCAAATTGACAGTCCTAGTGTCTGCTTCCGGGAGGTAAATCCACCACTGCCTCCTAAGCAATTTTAAGAATTTTAGTGATTTTTATTCTGTTGGCGCATCTGCTTACTTTATATAGAAATGAAGTATGATAGAGTAATAAGCTATACTCACAAAGCAGGGTTACCTCACAAGCAACCACTGTATAGGCAGGTGGGGAGATTAGGCGGACTCAGAGTTGCCTGGCTCTTCTACTGACCACATATGCTATTGCTCCGTCGTTATTGCCTGATGAAGCGTGATCAAACCTGCGAAACGTGTTGCATCGTCCGTCTCAGTATATAAATAAACTTTGACAAACACATTGGAAATTTGTGTGTCTGCTTGGAGGGGGTAAGTCCACCACTGCCTCCTTATGTTTTACACTTTTTAGATTATTTTATCCTTTTGGCACCTCTGTATCTATACTATGCAGTATGTAGTAAAAAGCTGGCTGATCTGGCAGGTTTTGCACTAGTCTACCTCCTCATGGGGAATTCTCAGTTTTTACTATATTCATTATAAAGGTTTCCCTGGAAAAGATGCATACAAAGATGTCAGCCGGCTTCCTTCCTCACCTCCTGGCTGTGTTGGGAAATCTTCCGCTGGTTGCTGCCACTAGCCAAACACTTATAGATTGCCACCCGATGTGACAAAAATAATCATTTTCTCTCTTTGATAGGAATTGATTCATTCAGAAAGGAATTGATTCCTGACACACAAAGCACATTGATTTTCAATAGATACCAGCAAGAAATGTACTGAAAATCGATTGAACATCACGATATGGCGTATCGATAGACCGCCTCTCCTGCCACGCCCCCCAGCAGCCTACACCTTCTGGCAGATTCATGTTTTTTGGTCAAAGTTGGATCAAAAGTCGATTGATCTGACATTTTGGGGGAATCAATTCCCAGAAGATGAATTAAAGGATACCCGAAGTGACATGTGACATGATGAGATAGACATGTGTATGTACAGTGCCTAGCACACAAATAACTAGGCTGTGTTCCTTTTTTGTCTTTCTCTGCCTGAAAGAGTTAAATATCAGATATGTAAGTGGCCGACTCAGTACTGACTCAGACAGGAAGTGACTACAGTGTGGCCCTCACTGATAAGAAATTCCAACTATAAAACACTTTCCTATCAGAAAATGGCTTCTGAGAGCAAGAAAAGAGATAAAGAGTGTCAATAGTTCATAGATTTTAGCTCTGGCATACTTCAACGAATGTGTCATTGAGCAAAAACAATAAAACAGTTAAAACTTAAAAAGTAGATTGAAACATAAAATAAAACCGTGGAATAGCTTAAAAAGTCATTTTTAGGAGGAGGATAGATACAATTGTTTATTTCATTCGTTTATTTTCGCCTCAGGTGTCCTTTAAATTTGCAGGGAATTAAATGGGAAAAATCAATGTGTGTGTGCGTGCCTTAAAGAGAACCTGAGGTTGGCTCAAAAAAAAAAAAAAAAAAAAAAAAAAAAAAAAAAAAAGCAGCTACCTGATCCAGGGGGCTGAGCAGATCAGGTAGCCAAAAAAAGTTGTGACCTCTAGGTCACGACGCTGCAATGGGAGATTCATTCTCTCATTTACAGTGTGCAGGGAGGCGGGGGAGTGGCAGGGGGCGTGGCCAGGGAGAGAGAGCTGCCCAATAGCAGCTGAGGAAAGCCTGCAGGAATGCCCCTGGCAGGTGTTTGGAACAGGGAATCTCTCTCCCTGTGTTTATCTCCGAGATGGCGACAAATAATCTCACCAGTCTCGGGGGGCTATAGCACGGCGGTGGGGGGGCAGAGAGCCGCACGTATGTCATGAGGCAGAGAACATGGGAGACTAGGTATATTTTGTTCAGGCTTTAGAACTCTCAGGAACCAAACATTTTGCAGAGATCAGCTGACAGCACTAAAAGGAATATTGTAGGGGAAAAAAAGCTATTTTATTAATTATGCATTTTTTTTTTTACTAGAGTTTCTCTTTAGCATATGTACAGGTACTCCCTAACCTCAACTCCTTCCTCAGTGCAGGGAATTACTCATGCAGGTAAAGGAAAATGTTGGGGCAGTCTGTACTGTATCTGCAGAGTACAGATCCCTGTCTGGAAAAGAAGTACAGTTTTTGGGCAAGTAAAAAAGGGGCATTTTTAATATCCGTAAACTAGGAAGACATTTCTGCAGCACAAAGAAGGGAATTTTCACAGCAAGGCCTCCCATTCAGTTTTCAGCAGCTTGTTCCTTTAAGGATATATCTTTTTTTAATTACATTTTTTTTTTTTTGCCAAATCTCATTTAGTAAAGCGCTCTTACTTAATACTGTTAGCACTAATTGCATTGCTCTTTGGAATCTATGAAATATGTAAATTCATTTAGTCTTCTTCGTCGTGTCGCTTTTAATGTAATAACAAGAAATCTTAAGTAAGATATCCGTTAAGGGAGGAAAAAATAAAAATAATAATTGTGAGATAATATTTTAGCATCAAGAAGCACCTTTTACTCCGCCGTTATCTCGCCGTTATTGCTTTGCTTACGATATATCTGGCGAAACGATCGCGTCTACATATTGGGATGAAAGTTAATGACGGCGCTCCTTAACTAAATCTCAGCCTTGATTAATTAAGATTGCGCATGGCAGAGAAATTACCCGTCTGTACGCTTTACGGAAATGTTATTTTCCTCTGTAATGCGGAGATTTACTGATACGACGATAAACAGCGCAGTCATTTTCCACCCCGGGGCGCGCTGTCGCCGAACGTTCCATTATTGCTGCCTGTGCCTCTCGGCTACACATTGCGGATTTATAGCCCTCCTATACTGTCTTTCGCAGCGGTCTCAGCATTTGCCCCTCAAGGTTCTCCTAATGCACCCTCTCCCCCTTTCCCTCCTTAAAGAGACACTGAAGCGAAAAAAAAAATATGATATAGTGAATTGGTTGTGTACTATGAATAATTACTAGAAGATTAGCAGCAAAGAAAATATTCTCATATTTTTATTTTCAGGTATATAGTGTTTTTTCTAACATTGCATCATTCTATAATATGTGCAGATTACACAACACTCAGCATTCAAAATGAGTCTTTCAGAGCAGTCTGTGCACTAATGACCTCTCCTCTGCCAGAGGAAAAGAAAACAGTTGAGATAATAAAAGTCAGATAACAGCCCTCTCCACACTAAACTTAAGGTTCGTATACACGTCCGATAAAGATCGTTTGTTGCGAACGATTCGTGACGTTTACACGATATTCAAATTAGACTGAAAAGATTGTTCGTAATGAACGATTGTGTACACACGTGAACGATATAAGTATAAAGTACTGAACGACGAACGATAAAAAAATGCGTGCGCAAACGGAAGTGACGTTATGACAGGCAATAAGAACATGCGTACTACTCCACAGATAATCATTATCGGACGATCTTTGTACACACTGCAACGATTGAACGATTATCTTTCGAAAAAATCCGCCGGGTTGGATCGGTCAAATTGAACGATAACGGTCGTTATCGTCCAAAAAAACGATCGTTGGAAAATTTGGAACGCACGATTATCGGTCCAATTGTCGTTATCGTTCGTTTTCGAACGATCGTTATCGTACGTGTGTACTCAGCTTAAGTCGGAGAGTTAATGGCTTGTTTGCATAGAGATAACAACTGGAGTTTCTTAACTCTTCCTGTACTGGAAACAATTACACTGATGTATCTGATCTTCATGTTTTATTTCTTAGCTGTACTACACATACAAATCATAATATCATAATTTTTTTTCGCTTCAGTATCTCTTTAAAGGAGTACTGTAGGGGGGTCGGGGGAAAATGAGTTGAACTTACCAAGGGCTTCTAATGGTCCCCCGCAGACATCCTGTGCCCGCGCAGCCACTCCCCGATGCTCCGGCCCCGCCTCCGGTTCACTTCTGGAATTTCTGACTTTAAAGTCTGAAAACCACTGCGCCTGCGTTGCCATGTCCTCGCTCCCGCTGATGTCACCAGGAGCATACTGCGCAGGCCCAGTATGGTCCGGGCCTGCGCAGTACGCTCCTGGTGCCATCAGTGGGAGCGAGCAACACAGGCGCAGTGGTTTTCAGTCTGAAATTCCTGAAGTGAACCGGAGGCGGGGCCGGAGCATCGGTGAGTGGCTGCGCCGGCACAGGATGTCTGCGGGGGAGAATTAGAAGTCCCAGGTAACTTCAACTCATTTTCCCCCGACCCCCCCTACAGTATTCCTTTAAGGGGCCCATACACTGGTTAATTTCAGCGATCAATCGATCAGAAATCGATTCTATCAAATTCCCCATTCGATCGATTTGCGGCCGATTTAGATTGATTTGATCTATCTGACAGGATGGAATATCTAGATCGATCTGCTGCCAGATAGAGTTGCATTGGATCTAATGGTCCAATAATGCATTTAGATGGATTTGGAAATCTGTTACTAGTAGTGTGAGGCACACATCAGATAGATTCCTGTCAGATTGGACTTGATGGGCAGAAATCTATCTGATGGTCGAATCTTCTGCATATCTCCAAGTGTATGGCCACCTTTAAAGGACCACTGAAGTGAGAAGACTATGGAGGCTGCCATTTTTATTTAATTTTAAACAATACCAGTTACCTGGCAGCCCTGCTGATCTATTTGGCTGCAGTAGTGTCTGCATAATACCTGAAACAAGCATGCAGCTAATCTTGTCAGATCTGACAGTATTGTCAGAACATCTGATCTGCTGCATGCTTGTTCCGGGTCTATGGCTAAAAGTATGATGCTGGGAATACACAATGGGCTTGATTCACTAAAGGTGCTAACACAGCACACCTAAAAGCTTTGGATGTGCAAACTAGGGTGCTAAATAGTTTGCACGTCCAAAGCTGTTACTGATCGCGCGTTAAGTTGGTGCGCTCGAAATGTCGCACCATTCACGTGTAAAATAGCTTTTCAGGCTATTTTGCGTGCAAATGGTGAGCCGCTTCGCACGCACCGTGCAGCAGTAATCTTTGCGCGCGCAAACACTTGCGCCCATTTTTGCGTCCTAAGTGCCTTTTCACTGGCGTGCTAACACTTAGCACCCTTTAGGGAATCAAGTCCAATGAGTTTTTTCGGCAGATTTACTGGCCGATCAATTTCTCAATTGATTTTCCGATCAATTTCCTTTCACTTCTATGAGAAAATCGATCAGTGAAAGGATCAAAATCAGATCAGACCTGTCAGAAATTATGTTTTTAGTCACCTATCTGCTGCAAAAAACTTATGGTGTAATCCCTTTCCCAGTATTAGAGGCAGAGGATCAGCAGGACAGCCAGGCAACTGGGATTGTTTAAAAGGAGAAAAATATGGCAGCCTCCATGCCCCTCTCATTACAGTTGTCCGTTATAGGGTACTTGAAGGAACCTGAAAGTAAAAAAAAAAAAGCGCCGGGGAGCAGAGTGCATGATGGGAAACAGTTTAGCCCGTTAGAGGAAAGTTCAGAATTGTTTCATTTTGCAGTTGTGTGACTCCTGCATTCCGCACGGCGGCGGCTGTCATCGCCTATGTGCAATTTTCTGTGTAATTAGAGATATTACCGGCGTTTGTGGCCAGAACAGGTATTGACTGAAATTAACACTCCAGTCAACATTCACTTTGCTCTTCCACCGAAGCGATAATTGTTCTTCCCGTATCACCGAGAATTTCTCACTTAATACAGAAAATAGAAAAAACACAAGCAGGTCGTGTAATATAATATAGTCTAACCTCCGAAGAATGAATCGGACACCGACGGGACGCTGCGGGCCGGGAACAAACTAAACATTCCAATGTATGCTAACTATACACTTTATCAGGAACACTATACTAATACAGGGCAGGGTCTCCCTTTATTAGGCACACTATACTAACACTGGGCAGGGCCTCTCTTTATTAGGAACACTATACTAACACTGGGCAGGGCCTCTCTTTATTAGGAACACTATACTAACACTGGGCAGGGTCTCCCTTTATTAGGAACACTATACTAATACTGGGCAGGGTCTCCCTTTATTAGGAACACTATACTAATACTTGGTAGGGCCTCCCTTTATTAGGAACACTATACTAACACTGGGCAGGGCCTCTCTTTATTAGGAACACTATACTAACACTGGGCAGGGCCTCTCTTTATTAGGAACACTATACTAACACTGGGCAGGGTCTCCCTTTATTAGGAACACTATACTAATACTGGATAGGGCCTCCCTTTATTAGGAACACTATAATAACACTGGGCAGGGCCTCTCTTTATTAGGAACACTATACTAATACTGAGCAGGGTCTCCCTTTATTAGGAACACTATACTAATACTGGATAGGGCCTCCCTTTATTAGGAACACTATAATAACACTGGGCAGGGCCTCTCTTTATTAGGAACACTATACTAACACTGGGCAGGGCCTCTCTTTATTAGGAACACTATACTAATACTGGATAGGGCCTCCCTTTATTAGGAACACTATACTAATACTGGGTAGGGCCTCCCTTTATTAGGAACACTATACTAATACTGGGCAGGGTTTCCCTTTATTAGGAACACTATACTAATACTGGGTAGGGTCTCCCTTTATTAGGAACACCATACTAATACTGGGTAGGGCTTCCCTTTATTAGGAACACTATACTAATACTGGGTAAGGCCTCCCTTTATTAGGAACACTATACTAATACTGGGTAGGGTCTCCCTTTATTAGGAACACTATACTAATACTGGGTAGACCCTCCCTTTATTAGGAGCACTATTCTAATACTGGGTATGGCCTCCCATTATTAGGAACACTATACTAATACTGGGTAGGGCCTCCCTTTATTAGGAACACTATACTAATACTGGGTAGGGCCTCCCTTTATTAGGAACACCATACTAATACTGGGTAGGGGTCTCCCTTTATTAGGAACACTATACTAATACTGGGTAGATCCTCCCTTTATTAGGAACACTATACTACTACTGGGCAAGGTCTCCCTTTATTAGGAACACTATACTAATACTGGGTAGGGCCTCCCAATATTAGGAACACTATACTAATACTGGGTAGGGTCTTCCTTTATTAGGAACACTATACTAATACTGGGTAGGGCCTCCCTTTATTAGGAACACTATACTAATACTGGGTAGGGCCTCCCTTTATTAGGAACACTATACTAATAATGGGCAGGGCCTCCCTTTATTAGGAACACTGTACTAATACTGGGCAGGGCTTCCCTTTATTAGGAACACTATACTAATACTGAGTAGGGCTTCCCTTTATTAGGAACACTATACTAATACTGGATAGGGTCTCCCTTTATTAGGAACACTATACTAATACTGGTCAGGGTCTCCCTTTATTAGGAACACTACACTAATACTGGGTAGGGTCTCCCTTTATTAGGAACACTATACTAATACTGGCCAGGGCCTCCCTTTATTAGGAACACTACACTAATACTGGGTAGGGTCTCCCTTTATTAGGAACACTATACTAATACTGGGTAGGGTCTCCCTTTATTAGGAACACTATACTAATACTGGGTAGGGCCTCCCTTTATTAGGAACACTATACTAATACTGGGTAGGACTTTCCCATTATTAGGAACACTATACTAATACTGGGTAGGGTCTCCCTTTATTAGGAACACTATACTAATACTGGATAGGGCCTCCCTTTATTAGCAACACTATACTAATACTGGGCCGGGTCTCCCTTTATTAGGAACACTATACTAATACTGGGCAGGGCCTCCCTTTATTAGGAACACTACACTAATACTGGGTAGGGTCTCCCTTTATTAGGAACACTATACTAATACTGAGCAGGGCCTCCCTTTATTAGGAACACTATACTAATACTGGGCAGGGCCTCCCTTTATTAGGAACACTACACTAATACTGGGTAGGGTCTCCCTTTATTAGGAACACTATACTAATACTGGGTAGGGGCCTCCCTTTATTAGGAACACTATACTAATACTGGGCAGGGTCTCCCTTTATTAGGAACACTATACTAATACTGGGCAGGGTCTCCCTTTATTAGGAACACTATACTAATACTGGGCAGGGTCTCCCTTTATTAGGAACACTATACTAATACTGGGCAGTCTCCCTTTATTAGGAACACTATACTAATACTGGGCAGTCTCCCATTATTAGGAACACTATACTAATACTGGGCAGTCTCCCTTTATTAGGAACACTATACTAATACTGGGCAGGGCCTCCCTTTATTAGGAACACTATACTAATACTGGGCAGGGCCTCCCTTTAATAGGAACACTATACTTATACTGGGTAGGGCTTCCCTTTATTTGGAACACTATACTAATACTGGGTAGGGTCTCCCTTTATTAGGAACACTATACTAATACTGGGTAGGGTCTCCCTTTATTAGGAACACTATACTTATACTGGGTAGGGCTTCCCTTTATTTGGAACACTATACTAATACTGGGTAGGGTCTCCCTTTATTAGGAACACTATACTAATACTGGGTAGGGCCTCCCTTTATTAGGAACACTATACTAATACTGGGTAGGGCTTCCCTTTATTTGGAACACTATACTAATACTGGGTAGGGCTTCCCTTTATTTGGAACACTATACTAATACTGGGTAGGGTCTCCCTTTATTTGGACCTCTATACTAATACTGGGCAGGGTCTCCCTTTATTAGGAACACTATACTAATACTGGGTAGGGCCTCTCTTTATTAGGAACACTATACTAATACTGGGTAGGGCCTCCCTTTATTAGGAACACTATACTAATACTGGGTAGGATCTACCTTCATTAGGAACACTATACTAATACTGGGTAGGGCCTCTCTTTATTAGGAACACTATACTAATACTGGGTAGGGTCTCCCTTTATTAGGAACACTATACTAATACGGGGTAGGGCCTCTCTTTATTAGGAACACTATACTAATACTGGGTAGGGTCTCCCTTTATTAGGAACACTATACTAATACTGGGTAGAGCCTCCCTTTATTAGGAACACTATACTAATACTGGGCAGGGTCTCCCTTTATTAGGAACACTATACTAATACTGGGTAGGGTCTCCCTTTATTAGGAACACTATACTAATACTGGGTAGGGCCTCCCTTTATTAGGAACACTATACTAATACTGGGTAGGGCTTCCCTTTATTTGGAACACTACACTAATACTGGGCAGGGCCTCCCTTTATTAGGAACACTATACTAATACTGGGTAGGGCTTCCCTTTATTTGGAACACTATACTAATACTGGGTAGGGTCTCCCTTTATTTGGACCTCTATACTAATACTGGGCAGGGTCTCCCTTTATTAGGAACACTATACTAATACTGGGTAGGGCCTCCCTTTATTAGGAACACTATACTAATACTGGGCAGGGTCTCCCTTTATTAGGAACACTATACTAATACTGGGTAGGGCTTCCTTTTATTTGGAACACTATACTAATACTGGGTAGGGTTTCCCTTTATTAGGAACACTATACTAATACTGGGCAGGCTCCCTTTATTAGGAACACTATACTAATACTGGGCAGGGCCTCCCTTTATTAGGAACACTATACTAATACTGGGCAGGGCCTCCCTTTATTAGGAACACTATACTTATACTGGGTAGGGCTTCCCTTTATTTGGAACACTACACTAATACTGGGCAGGGCCTCCCTTTATTAGGAACACTATACTAATACTGGGTAGGGTCTCCCTTTATTAGGAACACTATACTAATACTGGGTAGGGCCTCTCTTTATTAGGAACACTATACTAATACTGGGTAGGGCCTCCCTTTATTAGGAACACTATACTAATACTGGGTAGGATCTACCTTCATTAGGAACACTATACTAATACTGGGTAGGGCCTCTCTTTATTAGGAACACTATACTAATACTGGGTAGGGTCTCCCTTTATTAGGAACACTATACTAATACTGGGTAGGGCCTCTCTTTATTAGGAACACTATACTAATACTGGGTAGGGTCTCCCTTTATTAGGAACACTATACTAATACTGGGTAGAGCCTCCCTTTATTAGGAACACTATACTAATACTGGGCAGGGTCTCCCTTTATTAGGAACACTATACTAATACTGGGTAGGGTCTCCCTTTATTAGGAACACTATATTAATACTGGGTAGGGCTTCCCTTTATTTGGAACACTATACTAATACTGGGTAGAGCCTACCTTTATTTGGACCTCTATACTAATACTGGGTAGGGCCTCCCTTTATTAGGGACACTATACTAATACTGGGTATGGCCTCCCTTTATTAGGAACACTATACTAATACTGGGTAGGGCCTCCCTTTATTAGGAACACTATACTAATACAGGGCAGGGCCTCCCTTTATTAGGAACACTATACTAATACTGGGTATGGCCTCCCTTTATTAGGAACACTATACTAATACTGGGTATGGCCTCCCTTTATTAGGAACACTATACTAATACTGGGTATGGCCTCCCTTTATTAGGAACACTATACTAATACTGGGTATGGCCTCCCTTTATTAGGAACACTATACTAATACTGGGTAGAGCCTCCCTTTATTTGGACCTCTATACTTATACTGGTTTACCACCGGTTAGTCACAGTGCTCCTACCTTCCACCTATCCTATCATCCATCCCCTTGACCATTCCTGCAGTAAGTTGACATCAGTGTTATGTAACAATAAACTTTCTGATCTGATTGGGACTGTGTCCTCCATTCCTATTCATATATCCTTATTCTTTATCCTCAGAACAGTCTCGGTTCTTCCTGGCATAGATTCAACGACATGCTGGAAACCTTCATTTGAGATTCTGCTCCAGGCTGACAAACCTTCTGCAGATTTCTCGGCTGAACATTCTGTGGATCTCCCGTTCTATCCCCAGCCTGGACTGCTCACACACGGCAGGTTGGCTTCATGGATTCAGACTGTTGTCACCAAATTCTGACCCCACCATGTATGTCCTTAGCAGAAGTCCAGATTCATCAAACCAGTCTTCAGCTGTACAGTGTTGGTGGTCCTGTGGCCACTGCAGCTTTCTGCACTTGGCTGATTGGAGAGGAACCTGATGTGGTAGAACCTGCTTGTCCATCTTGAGATGATTCTCTGCTCACCACACACTTCTAAGGCGAGATGGTTTGGACGTTTCCAAAAAAACACCAGGAGCCCGATAAAATGTAATAATTCAGCTTGCGGGAAAATTAATATACTGAAACGTTACTTACAAACCAATAGCAGTAGGAAAACAGAGGGGCCAGCAGGATAAAAGCGGATAAAAACTTTAAAATTTGCTGGGAGGAAGTGGTGGACTTACCTAAAGCAGACACGAAAGACTGTCTGAATAGTAGCAATCACATTTATTAAATAGTACCCCAAAAAAGTGCAACGCGTTTCGCAGGCCCAGCCCGCTTCATCAGGCAATAAACGTGGGGACAAAACAGAATTTCGGCATTAGCAGGTGTAGCGCCTACTTACAAACCAGGGCAACAGAAGTGCAACTATCTTCAGGGAATCTGGACAAAACCCATCTCCACCCAGCAAAAAAGGATGGGTCGTGTAGAAGTCACACTCTGGACAAAAATAAAGGATATTGTCTGGCAGAGCAGTGAAGTCTGTCCATATCGCCATGGTGGTGAAACACAAGGGAAGAAAGAGGCGCCCAAGGGAGACAAACCACAGTCGCTCATCTAACGCTGAAATATCACAAATACCTTCTGTGTTAAGAAGGCAAATAACACTGAACGTTGGCGTTTTCGTAGTAGGGACTGCAGTGCTTGGGTATTGTGTTACATTCACTTTTCAAGTCAAGTAGGTGTAATTGGCAGCCGATATAGGAGCTCTGGACACCTTTTATTTAGGAAAGGGTTCTTTACAGTAAGAGTGATTAAGATGTGGAATGCATTGCCACAGGAAGTCGTTATGGCAAACTCTATACCTGCATTTAAAGGGGGCTTAGATGCTTTCCTTGTGTTGAAAGACATCCATGGCTACAATTACTAGGTAATGCCTAATGATGTTGATCCAGGGATTTTATCTGATTGCCATCTGGAGTCAGGAAGGAATTTTTCCCTTTAGGTACGGTGACCATACGTCCCGCTTTACCCGGGACGCGTCCCGCCTTCGGGGGGCGCTGTCCCAGGCTGCATGAGGTCCCGGGAAACGTCCTGCTTTTAGCAGCGGGACGTCCCGGCCTCGGGACTCTGGCCACCGTACAATGAACTAGCCGCAGCGTCTACTAGACGCTGCGCTAGTTCATTCCCCGCAGCCCCGCTCCAGCCTGCAATGTTCTCCTCCGGCAGTCACAGGCAGAGCAGGGCTACGGGAAGATGGCGTCCGGAGGCGGAGCCCTGTATTGGAGACTATTTGTCTCCAGTACAGGGCTCCGCCTCCGGACGCCATCTTGCTGTAGCCCTGCTCTGCCTGTGAGAGGCTGAGCGGGAGATTGAACATCGTCCAGGCCAGGGGGAGCTGCACCTGAGGCACCAGAGGCCGGCTGCGTGAGGGGACGTCTTCTGCCAGGTGAGTAAATGCCTTTTCTTGCAGGTGAAGTGTTTGCCCACATTGTGTTCATTTTGTACTGACATGTTTGGCCGCATTGCGTGTATTTTGTACTGACATGTTTGCCCGCAGTGCGTTTATCTTGTACTGACATGTTTGCCCGCAGTGCGTTTATCTTGTACTGACATGTTTGCCCGCAGTGCGTTTATCTTGTACTGACATGTTTGCCCGCAGTGCGTTTATCTTGTACTGACATGTTTGCCCGCAGTGCGTTTATCTTGTACTGACATGTTTGGCCGCATTGCGTGTATTTTGTACTGACATGTTTGCCCGCAGTGCGTTTATCTTGTGCTGACATGTTTGGCCGCATTGCGTGTATTTTGTACTGACATGTTTGCCCGCAGTGCGTTTATCTTGTACTGACATGTTTGCCCGCAGTGCGTTTATCTTGTACTGACATGTTTGCCCGCAGTGCGTTTATCTTGTACTGACATGTTTGCCCGCAGTGCGTTTATCTTGTACTGACATGTTTGCCCGCAGTGCGTTTATCTTGTACTGACATGTTTGCCCGCAGTGCGTTTATCTTGTACTGACATGTTTGCCCGCAGTGCGTTTATTTTGTACTGACATGTTTGCCCGCAGTGCATTTATTTTGTACTGACATGTTTGCCCGCAGTGCGTTTATCTTGTACTGACATGTTTGGCCGCATTGCGTGTATTTTGTACTGACATGTTTGCCCGCAGTGCGTTTATCTTGTACTGACATGTTTGCCCGCAGTGCGTTTATCTTGTACTGACATGTTTGCCCGCAGTGCGTTTATCTTGTACTGACATGTTTGCCCGCAGTGCGTTTATCTTGTACTGACATGTTTGCCCGCAGTGCGTTTATCTTGTACTGACATGTTTGCCCGCAGTGCGTTTATCTTGTACTGACATGTTTGCCCGCAGTGCGTTTATCTTGTACTGACATGTTTGCCCGCAGTGCGTTTATTTTGTACTGACATGTTTGCCCGCAGTGCGTTTATTTTGTACTGACATGTTTGCCCGCAGTGCGTTTATTTTGTACTGACATGTTTGCCCCATTGCGTTTATTTTATGCTGACATGTTTGCCCGCAATGCGATTATTTTGTGCTGAAATGTTGCCCATTGCGTTTATTTTGTGGTGTTTGGGGTAACTGTTGCTGCATTTATTATTTAATGGTCATAGTTGGCTGTGTTTGCTGCTTTGCGGTTATGGCATACTATTAAATAGCATCACACAGTTTCTGCACACCTATGATGTGAATCCACGTTTGACCACATCACGGCGTAAACACTGCTTTCTTATGCCTCGCTGTTGCATCATTCTGTTAGCTCCGCCCATAAAATGTCATGACCACGCCCATTTTTCGCGCGCGCTGCAGACAACAAATTTTTCGAGCACCCCCCCCAAATTCACCCCGTCCCAGGTTGAGCCTACAAAAATCTGGTCACTCTACTTTAGGGGCTATTTGGACCATGCCTTGTAAGGGTTTTTTCGCCTTCCTCTGGATCAGCAGGGATATGTGAGGGTGCAGGCTGGTGTTGTACCTTCCTCTGGATCAGCAGGGATATGTGAGGGAGCAGGCTGGTGTTGTGCCTTCCTCTGGATCAGCAGGGATATGTGAGGGTGCAGGCTGGTGTTGTGCCTTCCTCTGGATCAGCAGGGATATGTGAGGGTGCAGGCTGGTGTTGTGCCTTCCTCTGGATCAGCAGGGATATGTGAGGGAGCAGGCTGGTGTTGTGCCTTCCTCTGGACCAGCAGGGATATGTGAGGGAGCAGGCTGGTGTTGTGCCTTCCTCTGGATCAGCAGGGATATGTGAGGGTGCAGGATGGTGTTGTGCCTTCCTCTGGATCAGCAGGGATATGTGAGGGAGCAGGCTGGTGTTATACCTTCCTCTGGAGCAGGCTGGTGTTATACCTTCCTCTGGATCAGCAGGGATATGTGAGGGTGCAGGCTGGTGTTGTGCCTTCCTCTGGATCAGCAGGGATATGCATACCCCCCAACCGTCCCGTTTTCGTCGGGATTCTCCCGATTTGGGGGGGCCCTCCCGCTATCCCGGGCCCCCCCTCTCGAATCCCGACGGCTGGCAGAGAATAGAGGCGGAAAAACTGATCGAGGCTCCAGCCGCGGTACTGAGGGATGCGGGAGCCCGGCTTCAATACTTCCTCCCTCCCTCCCTCTGTGAATGCCCCCTAATGTATGTCCGTGTGCCCCCCTCTCCTCCCCTCCCTATAGGCAGAGTGAGCGCAGCGGAGCGGGCAGTCGGGTCCTCTTACCGCTGGCTGATGCACGCGTACTGTCTCTGGCATCCGACCTCCATGTGCTTCCTGTTTACTATGACGTCACAGGAAGCACATGGAGGTCGGATAGAGACAGTACGCGTGCATCGCATCAGCCAGCGGTAAGAGGACCCGACTGCCCGCTCCGCTGCGCTCACTCTGCCTATAGGGAGGGGTGGAGAGGGGGGCACACGGACATACATTAGGGGGCATTCACAGAGGGAGGGAGGGAGGAAGTATTGAAGCCGGGCTCCCGCATCCCTCAGTACCGCGGCTGGAGCCTCGATCAGTTTTTCCGCCTCCATTCTCTGCCCAGGCGCCCCCCCCCCCACCTAAAAGTGGCACCCTCCTCCCCACCCACGGTGACGGGCATTCTCCCCCCCTCCACTGACAACCCCCCTAATTAATCACATAAGGGGACACTGGGGGCACATTAGGAGGGAGGGAGGGAGAAGCTTAATAGCGTCCATGCCGCATACGCATCCCCGGGCTGGTGCCTCGATCGGGTTTTCTTTTCCCCCCCCTCGGCCACCCTCACCACCCTCCTCCCCCTCCCACTGGCACCCTCCCTTTCAGGAGTAATTAATTAAAAAATTTTTAATAAAAAATAAATTTAAAAAATAAATAAAATAAAATAGTGGGCGTGGCTAGGGGGTTGGGGCGTGGCCAGGGGCGTGGCCTAAGTGTCCCGCTTTCGACACTTAAAATGTTGGGAGGTATGGGGATATGTGAGGGAGCAGGCTGGTGTTGTGCCTTCCTCTGGATCAGCAGGGATATGTGAGGGAGCAGGCTGATGTTGTGCCTTCTTCTGGAGCAACAGGGACAGGGGCGTAACTAGAAATCACTGGGCCCCCCTGCGAATATTTGGATGCCCCCCCATAGGTGCCAAATAATCGTAATGGGGCAGCGTTTCACTGTAATTTAATTGTAAAGTGGGCAGCATTTTACCAGACAATCGTAATGTGGGCCATAAAATCGTAATGTGGGCAGAGTTCACCAGAAAATCGTAATGTGGGCCTTTAGAAAATCATAATGTGGGCAGAGTTCACCAGAAAATCGTAATGTGGGCACCAGTCACCAGAAAATCGTAATGTGGGCAGCATTCACCAGACAATCGTAAAGATAGGGCCTGGAGCCGCAGGGAAACGTAGTGCGGAGGGCCCGGGCATGATGGGGTAGCCGTCTTCCCGGTTAGTGGGTTAGGTAGGCAGGGGGTTAATGCAGGGGCAGGAAGTTAATGTAGGGCAAGGCGGGTGGTTGGTCTGGGGAGGAGTGCGGATTCCGGATAGGAGGCGGGAACAAGGGGGCGGGCACATCCGGTCACTGCAGCGTGATGGAAGAAGCTGCGTGTGGACCGTCTACCCGTGCCCCGGAGACTATGGAGGACTTGGAGCGCCTCGTGACCAGGATCAGGGCAGAAGCAGAATCGAGGGGCCCGACCTGGGTCCACGTGCAGTTGGCGGCCATGGGAGCGGGCGCATCAGCGGAGGCGGGGACGACCAGCGAGCCAGCCGCGGCTGCGGCACCCAGCGCTCCACCCGCACAGGCAGGTGGGAGAAGGAAGTCCAGGCCTCCGGAGCGTCTCAGCCCGGAGCCTCAAGCCAGAGCCAGGCGCCGTTCAGGGAGCCCCCCTCGGGACCCTCCGCCTCCCCCCGCGAAGCGCACCTCTAAAACCAAGGGGTCTGGTGGGAGGAATCCCGCCCAGCAGCAGCGTGAGTCGGCAGGAGAAGGGACATCCGGCACAGCCAGTTCCTCCCAGGGGCAGTCGGCCAGAGGTGATGCGGCCCTTAGTCCCCGCGCGGCGCGGCAGACTAAGCGGGCCCAGCAGAAGGACCCCACGCAGACGGGTGCCGCCCCTCCCCCCGCGGCGGTGTCCCAGCAGGCACATGGTGGGAGCAGGAGCTCCACTGGAAAGCGCAAGCAGGGAGGTTCCTCCAGGAGGGGCAAGAGCAGGGACTCACAGAGACAGCAGGCCCGGCACGATCAGCACAGCAGGGGCCCACCAGCCAGGGACGGCTCTGCTTCAGAAGAGGACTCGGCAGCGGAGGACGATGGCAACGCAGCGAGTGGATCCGGAGTGACGGCTGGCAGGGACGTGCGTCCGGAGCAGCCAGGTGAGGCCGGTTTAGCAGCGGTTAACGCTTTAGCCACGTTACTTTTGGGGATTTGTGGGGGGAGACAAGGGGGGGACGGTAACCTACTAGCAGCAGCAAGGCCGCAGTTAGGACAGGCGCAGCCTTCACCTCCTGGGGTGGCTGCGACGGGTTTGTTGCCACTGGGCTCCCCCGTGTCACCGATAGGTGCGTGGGCTCCCTCAGCGCCCGCAGCGGTTACACACTCGGGGTCCTTGGGGGTGTTGCCGCCTCCGCTGGCAGGACCAGCGGCTCAGGGGGTAGTTTTAGTGGCGTCGCCGGTTGCGCAGGTCGCCAGTGGGGTCCAGTCAGAGGTGGCAGTGCAAACGGACACTACTGGGAGTGATTCCTCAGCGATTCATGGGGCAGGTCAGGTGCGTTTGGCGGACGCGTCACACGCGGAGCTTTACGTTTGCTTCAATGGCCTCCTGGGTTCCCATTTGAAGCAAGAGGTAAAGGAACGGATTTGGAAGGGCGAATATATTGAAATATTTTCGCTCCTCCTTTTGGAAAAGTTTAATTTGGATAAAGGCAAGCCCGACGAGAAGAAGAGGGAGGAGGAGAGGCGATACAGATTAATTCCCCGTACATTCCAGAACTGGTTCCAGGCTTTTTCAATCCTGGCAAGCGTGATCGGGGAGAAACAGCCCGAACATTGTTCGGCGCTGTTTGGATACATGGATTCGATCGGGGAGGCTTATCGGTCGTATGGAGGTAATGCATGGCTGCGGTATGATGAGCAGTTCAGGCAGGAGAAGGCGGTAAGGCCGGCGGTTCGTTGGGATCACAAGGACATCACATTGTGGATGCGGTTGATGATCCCGTCTCGGTCTCCTCAGTCCTTTCCCGCGGTTGCCGGCGGGTCGGCCCCTGCTGGCCAGCTGGCCACCCGAGGGAAGGGTGTTTGTTGGCAGTTCAACGACGGATCCTGTCGTTTCGGTCAGTCCTGCCGCTTCAAACACGAGTGCTCCAATTGCGGAGGCTCTCATATGGCGTCAAGATGTTATAAGCAGCGAAGGGCGAAGTCTGGGGATTCTATGCGAAAAAGGGACGACGCCGGTGAAGGGGGTGGAGATGGCGGCCTTTCTAAACAGGTATCCTGATCGGGAGGCTGCAGAGTTTTTGAGGGCGGGTTTTGAGGAGGGTTTTCGGATCCCAAGTAGTTGTTCATTGCGGTCGGAACCCCCTTTTAGGAATTTAAAATCGGCTTACGAGTTCCCTAGGGTTGTAGATAAGAAAATTGAGAAAGAAGTGTTGGCGGGTCGCCTGGCGGGCCCTTTTTCATCTCGCCCATTGGTTAATTTGATTGTGTCCCCACTCGGCGTGGTTCCCAAAAAAGAACCAGGGTCGTTCCGCTTGATACATCACCTGTCTTTTCCTCGTGGGTCATCGGTTAATGACGGCTTATCGGAGGGCGACACGTCCGTGGTGTACACATCGTTCGACGCGGCATTGTGTTGGGTTAGACGTTTGGGTCAGGGAGCGCTCTTGGCAAAAACTGATATAGAATCGGCTTTTAGGTTGTTGCCGGTTCATCCTTCCAGTTTCCGTTTGTTGGGATGTTTCTGGAAAGGTGAGTATTTTGTGGACAGATGCTTACCCATGGGGTGCTCCATTTCATGTGCGTTTTTTGAGTGTTTTAGTACATTTTTGGAGTGGGTGGTGAAGGACATGTCGAGTGTTCAGTCGGTTATACACTACCTTGACGATTTTTTGTTCATGGGGGCAGCGGGCTCGCCAGACTGTGCGTATGCGGTGGCTACCATGCGGCATGTCTGTGAGCGATTTGGAGTTCCACTCGCCGAGGAGAAGACAGAGGGTCCCGTGACTTCGTTAAAATTTCTTGGCATTACCATAGACACTGTTGCTATGGAATGTAGCTTGCCAGTCGATAAGGTTAGGGACCTCAAGCAATCTGTTTCTGAGGCAATCAGGTGTAAGAAAATGACATTGAGGGAGGTGCAGTCGGTGCTGGGTAAGTTAAACTTCGCCTGCAGGATCATGCCCATGGGGCGTATATTCTGCAGGCGTTTGGCTATGGCAACAGCCGGGATATCCGCGCCACATCACCGCCTTCGGTTGACAGCGGATATCAAAGCTGATCTGCAAGTGTGGCTGACCTTCCTGACAGATTTCAATTGCAGATCCCTGTGGATGAAAGACACGGTGAGTAATGCGGAGTTAGAGTTGTTCACGGACGCGTCGGGCTCTCAAGGTTTTGGGGCCTTTTTTGCGGGGCAATGGTGCGCGGTCCCCTGGGATAGGTCCTGGGTGGAGGCTGGTTTTACTTCCAATTTGGTGTTGTTAGAATTACTCCCCATTGTAGTGGCAATTCAGATTTGGGGGCACCAATTGGCTAACAGACGGGTTAGGATCAATTGCGATAACATGGGGGTGGTCGGGGCGATTAACAGCTGCTCTGCGTCTTCTCCTCCAGTGATTAGCCTCATGCGGCAGCTGGTGTTGGATTGTTTGCGGTTGAACATTTACTTGTTTGCTGTACATTTGCCTGGGGTCGACAATGTGATTGCTGATGCACTTTCTCGATTCCAGTGGGACAGATTCCGGGCCGCGGCTCCCACAGCGGAAGAGCGTGGGGTTCCTTGCCCATCCACGGTGTGGAGGATTCCTTTCGGGCGGTGTCCCGTATGATCGGGCGATCCTTGTCAGAGGCATCGTCGGCAGCGTACACGGTGGTGTGGAACGCGTGGGACGCTTTGATGACGCAAGTAGGAGGTTGTGCTTCGGACGAGGAACGGCTGTGTTTGTTGTTGTATTTTCTGGGGACGAATTTTGTGGACGGCATTGCAGCATCAGCGGTGGCAAAAAAGTTGTCAGCTCTGGCTTTTTGGTTTAAGGTCAGGGGGATGGTGGATGTTACAAAAGATTTTAGGGTAAGGCAGGCGTTAAAAGGTTATCGGGTGGGGGTGGTTCGCAGGGAGTCTCGCCGCCCGGTTACTTTTGAGTTACTGGGTAGGTTGGCAGAGGTGCTACCGGGTCTATGTTCTTCAAGCTACGAGTGTGGCCTTTTTCGGGCCGCATTTGTGTTGGCGTTCTTCGGTGCATTTAGGATAGGGGAATTGGTGAGTCGTAATAAGTCTGGAGTGGGAGGCATTCTCGCGGAACACGTTACGGTTCTGGCAGACACGGTGGTCGTATACTTACCCCGCTCAAAAACTGACCAGGCGGGTAAGGGCCGAGCCATCACTCTGTTTCAGATCGGCGGGTCGCTATGTCCGCATGCGAACGCGCAATGGATGGTCGCAGCTCGCCCGTCACAAGCGCGGGTTTTCTTTGCACACCTGGATGGTACGTCTATGTCCAGGTTCCAGTTTGTGGCGGTATTTCGTAAGTGCCTTGGCCGTCTCGGCCTTCCTTCCACGGAGTTTGCCTCCCATTCTTTCAGGATTGGGGCAGCTACAGAGGCTTCCCATTGGGGTTTGAGTGAGAGGATCATAAAGCAGATCGGGAGATGGGAATCAGCTAGGTACAAGTCTTATGTTAGACCCCATTTAGTTTAGGTGGGGGGTGTTTTGAGGGGTTTTAGGCGATTGCTGTCAGTTTCTTTTGTTTTTGTTGCAGGTTCGCAGGTGGTCGTGTGGATCGTGGGGCATTCCTATGTTCGCAGGGGTGCCAGAAGAGCTGATGTGAGGCCGGACGGCCGTCAGCTCGGCTTCCCGAGGGAGCAGGTTCGTATCCGGTGGATAGGCTTCCCTGGAATGGTTTGGACCAGCCTGCTACCGGAACTGCATAGACTGGCGCGTCAGGACAGAGCCCCCGATATCTTAATTTTGCATGTTGGGGGGAATGATTTGGCGGCCAGGTCCACTAGATTAGTGATAAAGGAAATCAAATTTGATTTTTTAAGAATTCGGTCCTTGTTCCCCGAGACCATCGCGGTTTGGTCGGACATAGTGGCACGGGGGTTTTGGAGATTGGCTAATTCGGTACCGAAGGTCAATAAGGCAAGGATAAAGTTAAATAAAGAGGTGGCACGTTTCTTTATTCGGAATGGGGGGTTGGCGATTCGGCATTTTGATCTAGAGGATGAAATTGGTTTGTTTCTGCGCAGGGATGGGGTCCATCTCAATGATATTGGGATGGACTTATGGGCTCTGGGCATCGAGGATGGTATCCACAGAGCCCTAAGGTTGGGGGCCTCAAGGGCATAAGGGGTCACGCCCTTTCGTGGTGGAAGGGGAAAAAGGGGCTCCGGAGGTGGGTTTATCGTGAAAGGTGATTTGTCGCGGGACAAATCCGGTGGCCTAATGGCAACTACGGGAGAGATGACTTTGGGGCATGCAGCTGTCCCTGAGCCGAGCTGCGCGGCTGGGGGCCGGTACAAGGCTGCATGTCACACGTGTGTGTTTTTTGACGTGGAGAAGTTCGTACCTCCGGACCCCTTTACCCCAGCTCTTTGTTTATGTTGTTGAGTTATTATTATGGCTTTGGAATATTGTTAACTGGAAAATAAAGAAGGGGCTGCTATGGCCTTAATTAATCCAATGCCTAGTAGTCCGTGTGCCTTATTTATTAGACTTAAGATGGGGAGTTTAAATGGGGGTTGGGGCGGATGGTAGTTAAGGGGAGGTAGGCTCTACCATTATCAAGATAGGGCCTGGAGCCGCAGGGAAACGTAGTGCGGAGGGCCCGGGCATGATGGGGTAGCCGTCTTCCCGGTTAGTGGGTTAGGTAGGCAGGGGGTTAATGCAGGGGCAGGAAGTTAATGTAGGGCAAGGCGGGTGGTTGGTCTGGGGAGGAGTGCGGATTCCGGATAGGAGGCGGGAACAAGGGGGCGGGCACATCCGGTCACTGCAGCGTGATGGAAGAAGCTCCCTCCCTCCCTCCCTTATTTTTGTTTTATGTAGGTATGTCTTTGTTTGTCATTGCAGCCGGAAGGGGAAAAAGGGGCTCCGGAGGTGGGTTTATCGTGAAAGGTGATTTGTCGCGGGACAAATCCGGTGGCCTAATGGCAACTACGGGAGAGATGACTTTGGGGCATGCAGCTGTCCCTGAGCCGAGCTGCGCGGCTGGGGGCCGGTACAAGGCTGCATGTCACACGTGTGTGTTTTTTGACGTGGAGAAGTTCGTACCTCCGGACCCCTTTACCCCAGCTCTTTGTTTATGTTGTTGAGTTATTATTATGGCTTTGGAATATTGTTAACTGGAAAATAAAGAAGGGGCTGCTATGGCCTTAATTAATCCAATGCCTAGTAGTCCGTGTGCCTTATTTATTAGACTTAAGATGGGGAGTTTAAATGGGGGTTGGGGCGGATGGTAGTTAAGGGGAGGTAGGCTCTACCATTATCATGTGGGCAGCAGTCACCAGAAAATCGTAATGTGGGCAGCATTCACCAGAAAATCATAATGTGGGCAGAGTTCACCAGAAAATCATAATGTGGGCAGAGTTCACCAGAAAATCGTAATGTGGGCACCAGTCACCAGAAAATTGTAACATGGACAGCATTCACCAGACAATCGTAATGTGGGCAGCGTTCACCAGAAAATCATAATGTGGGCAGAGTTCACCAGAAAATCATAATGTGGGCAGAGTTCACCAGAAAATCGTAAAGGTGAGCAGCAGTCACCAGAAAATCGTAACGTGAGCAGCAGTCACCAGAAAATTGTAACGTGGACAGCATTCACCAGACAATCGTAATGTGGGCAGCGTTCACCAGAATATCGTAATGTGGGACAGAAAATCGTAATGTGGGCAGAGTTCACCAGAAAATCGCAATGTGGGCAGCAGTCACCAGAAAATCGCCATGTGGGCAGCAGTCACCAGAAAATCGCAATGTGGGCATCAGTCACCAGAAAATCCTAATGTGGGCAGCAGTCACCAGAATATCGTAATGTGGGCAGCAGTCACCAGAAAATCCTAATGTGGGCAGCAGTCAGTCACCAGAATATCATAATGTGGGCAGCACACACCAGAAAATCCTAATGTGGGCAGCAGTCACCAGAAAATCCTTATGTGGGCAGCAGTCACCAGAAAATCGCAATGTGGGCAGCAGTCACCAGAAAATCGCAATGTGGGCAACAGTCACCAGAAAATCGCAATGTGGGCAGCAGTCACCAGAAAATCCTAATGTGGGCAGCATACACCAGAAAATCGCAATGTGGGCAGCAGACACCAGAAAATCGTAATGTGGGCAGCAGACACCAGAAAATCGCAATGTGGGCAGCAGACACCTGAAAATCGTAATGTGGGCAGCAGACACCAGAAAATCATAATGTGGGCAGCAGACACCTGAAAATCGTAATGTGGGCAGCAGACACCAGAAAATCATAATGTGGGCAGCAGACACCTGAAAATCGTAATGTGGGCAGCAGACACCTGAAAATCGTAATGTGGGCAGCAGACACCTGAAAATCGTAATGTGGGCAGCAGGCACCTGAAAATCGTAATGTGGGCAGCAGACACCTGAAAATCCCCCTGCAGAATTTCAATGTGTGTGGGCAGCGGGCAGCGGGCAGCAGCGGGATACATACCTTTTTCCTTGCGTTCCATCGCCGCCTTCTCGCTCTAGCGGCTGACGTCACTTCCGCTTCCGGAAGTGACGTCAGCCGCTAGAGCGAGAAGGCGGCGATGGAACGCAAGGAAGAAGGTATGTATCCCGCCGCCGCTGCCCGCTGCCCACACACATTCACTAGCTGGAGGGGAGCGCAGAGGGGAGAGCCCCGAGGTGAGGGAGAGGGGGGAACTTCCCCTCTCCCCGCCGACTGTGGGCAAGGCTTTCCCCTCATGCTGCCACCCCTCCAGCCCCCAAAAAACGGCCCCGAGCGGGCCCCAGGGGGGGGCCGGGCCCCCCCGCGGGCGCAAGCGCTGCAGGGCCTATTGCTACGCCCCTGAACAGGGATATGTGAGGGTGCAGGCTGGTGTTGTGCCTTCCTCTGGATCAGCAGGGATATGTGAGGGAGCAGGCTGGTGTTGTGCCTTCCTCTGGATCAGCAGGGATATGTGAGGGAGCAGGCTGGTGTTGTACCTTCCTCTGGATCAGCAGGGATATGTGAGGGAGCAGGCTGGTGTTGTGCCTTCCTCTGGATGAGCAGGGATATGTGAGGGTGCAGGCTGGTGTTGTGCCTTCCTCTGGATCAGCAGGGATATGTGAGGGAGCAGGCTGGTGTTGTGTCTTCCTCTGGATCAGCAGGGATATGTGAGGGAGCGGGCTGGTGTTGTACCTTCCTCTGGATCAGCAGGGATATGGGAGGGAGCAGGCTGGTGTTGTGCCTTCCTCTGGATCAGCAGGGATATGTGAGGGTGCAGGCTGGTGTTGTACCTTCCTCTGGATCAGCAGGGATATGGGAGGGAGCAGGCTGGTGTTGTACCTTCCTCTGGATCAGCAGGGATATGGGAGGGAGCAGGCTGGTGTTGTGCCTTCCTCTGGATCAGCAGGGATATGTGAGGGTGCAGGCTGGTGTTGTGCCTTCCTCTGGATCAGCAGGGATATGTGAGGGAGCAGGCTGGTGTTGTACCTTCCTCTGGATCAGCAGGGATATGTGAGGGTGCAGGCTGGTGTTGTGCCTTCCTCTGGATCAGCAGGGATATGTGAGGGTGCCGGCTGGTGATGTACCTTCCTCTGGATCAGCAGGGATATGTGAGGGAGCAGGCTGGTGTTGTGCCTTCCTCTGGATCAGCAGGGATATGTGAGGGAGCGGGCTGGTGTTGTACCTTCCTCTGGATCAGCAGGGATATGGGAGGGAGCAGGCTGGTGTTGTGCCTTCCTCTGGATCAGCAGGGATATGTGAGGGAGCAGGCTGGTGTTGTACCTTCCTCTGGATCAGTAGGGATATGTGAGGGAGCAGGCTGGTGTTGTACTTTATACTGGTTGAACTCGATGGACGGATTTCTTTTTTCAACCCAAATAACTATGTAACCTTCAGGGTGGTGCTACCCCTTAGTGCCCCAAGCCGAAACTGGGCAATTGCTCCAACTTTACAATGGTCCTTGGGCCCCCGCAGAGTCTATGAAGATGGGGACTGCATGGAGCCACAGATCGAAGTTAAGTTGGGGAGTAACCTGGGAGGGTCCAGCAGCTGGTGTGTGGAGAAAAACGTGTTATATTGCAGCAGGAAGGGAATGGGGGAGGAGGAGTGTGTCCGGAGGGGGGGAGGTTAATTTTGTCCCCTAGTGTCCTGCATCAGCTGCCAAAGGCAACTACTTCTCAGACACACCACCTGTGTTCCAATATGGCCTAGGTGAGGGCTGAAGTATTTTACTATTAGTCGTCCAGATCTATTGGTGCCATTAATAGTGCCCTGATTTGGATTCCTTGGAGATAAATGCGGAGTATATTTGTCTAAACAGTCCTAAGGCCCAAGAACCCCCCTCCCCACACACACAGACTAACATACTCACATCAATCTACAGTAGTTCTCCTTACGTAATCGACCTGGAGATAGACCGGGTCTTCATCAATGCACCAGAGGATTGGGGAAAGGTCTGGCCGATGATCTCAAGGTTTTCCTTCAGTGCTGTCACCATGGAAACCAGGAGTGAACTTTTTGAGGTCAAGTCCTGTATGAGTGGGTTCAGGAAAAGTGAGAAGCTAACTGGTACACTTAAGGACAGGACACATAATTGAAATTCTTGGAGGCATGGCAACCGTGGACACATCAAGCATTTTCCAGGCTTAGATAACAATTGTCTCACCTGCTCGTAGGTTTTTCAGAGTTCACTCTTTATATTCAGCTGCTGGAATCTCATCACCTTCTTCAGACGTCTTATATATCGCTTTCCTTCCTTCATCTCTACGAGTTGTTTTCCTCTTTCCTTCTCATAGCTTCCTAGACCTGTATCCTCTATTCTTCCAGCACTTACCCCTCACGTTTGAAACCATCCACCTCCCTCTTATACCACCTACCCTTCATCTGTCATGTTTAACAGCACCAACTGTTTGTGCAAAGTCACCCCCCCCCCCCCCCCCATTCTCTTGTGCACCCTCCACTGTAGGTGCCAAATTCCTCCCCCCCCCCCCACACACACACACTCCTAATGCCTAACCCTAACCCACCATAGGTGCCTAACCCCTCCTCCAACCTAATGTCTAGACTCTAACTATCCCTGTAGGTGCCTAAAACTAACTCCCCTAACACGTACACAACTAATGCCTAAGCCTAACACCCTCACCCCCCTTCTCCTCCCGGTAACTACCTAAAACTATCATTATAACTCTGGCACCCAAATGACTGATAGTTATAGACTACTACAACCATTAAAGCGGATCAGAGATGAAAAACTAACTATAACAAGTAACTTGTCTATATATCTTATCTAAAGTTTAGATAGTTTACACAGCAAATCTGACTGCATACAGCTTCAACATTTTATGATTATTTCTTCCTGTGATACAATGAGGGCAGCCATGTTCCGTTTGTCACATTGTCATAGGCTGAGGGCTGGAGATGCTATCAGCTTGCCTGTGTGTAAATTCAGTCCCCTCTCCTCCTCCCTCCTCTGCCTCTGCCTCTGAAATCTCTGGCTAGTAACCTCCTCCTCCTCCTGCCCAGACTGAGCTCCCATAATCCCTTGCTACAGTGCCAAGGCTCTGTGAAAAGCTGTGGGCGAGGCTTGTTTAGTTTAGAGGGAATTCGAGTATTAAAACAAAACAAAAAAAGTATTTGGCTTGAGGAATGCCCTATAAACTATATGAAAGGAACACAATTATGCAATGAGTAAAAGTTTATCTCGTATCTACTTTAAGTACTATTACTACATAGTAGGCGATAGACTAATAGCTGCATTGGGGTGTCCCAAATCATCACTTTGGTGGCCGATTATTGATAAATAACACCCGCTGATCGCGGCACCCATTTGATCTAACCTGCTCTCGATGCCTTATATTAACCCTCCCAACACAGACTATAGATCCCTGCCAGATGCCTTATCCTGACCTGCCCCTCAGCACTGTGTTACCCGTTCCCAATGCCCAACTCACCCTTGTCCCCAATCAGTGGCGTAATAACAAATCATCGGCCCACAGCAAATCTTTAATGGGGCCCCTCATATTTCACACCCTTTCCCTTGCCTCTCCTGATGACCTTTATAGCCTGGGGGCCCTTCTCACAGGGGGTCATAAAACAAGTGTGACCCTCAGGATCGTCACACCCATAACCAGTGTAGCCACAAAACACCTGAAGCATGGACCCCTTTATCAGATTGCAAAAAGTATCAGTTGGGGCCTCCTTACAGCTCTGGACCCCCTGCACTCGCAGAGGCTGCTCTCCTGTAATTACACCCCTGCCCCTAATATTACAGATTCTACAATGCAATGGCTGTATAGAAGTGCCAGGATAATGTGCACCAAAACATCCCCACCATCCATCCATGCGGTTTCCTTCTAATTATTTTATGACCTTTGGGCTCGTCCTGCTGGGATAATGTTTGTTGAAACCCTTGAAACGCGTAGAGCTGACTCACCGAGAATATTTTTCCTCTTCCCCCCCCCAACAAATATCATTGACAGTGCGGATGGCAGGTGTTCACCGAACACTCGAAATAACCCCAAATGAGTGATGATTTTTTTTTCGACATAACAAATACGGTGTCTCTGGGAGATAATCCCGCGGCACGTCAATAGAGGAATGCGTAAATGCCGATCAGAGGACAATTTGTTGTAGTATTTTGTTGACACGTCCTACCTCCCCACGCCGGTTCAACTTCATTTCAGTCAGGAAATATAAAACTGGCGCACTTCCCCTGCAGCTAGACTTGAAAATGGATGTGCCTCTACATTATCAGGGTTGTAAAAGTGCAACGTGTCCTCGGGGCGGGCAAGGTCTTACTTTACGTGTAATTATATGTTGCCCGGCGAAGTGACATTGTCTCTCATTGTCTCGGTGTCTGCTGAGTTTCCGAAGGCTTCACAAACTATTTATAAATAGATACCCATCTCTGCTGGGCGCCGGGACGGGGGCGATAGAATCTCAGCGACGAATATGTGCGCTTGAGGGGAAGGGATGATATCATTCCAGTAGGCCTGAATGGAACTGCATTATCCTCTTGTCTAGGCTCTCCAAAGCCAGAAACGGGACTGAGTGGTGTTTATCATCACACAACTGAACAAGTAGAACATAATAACAGTCATAATCTCGTCTGTAATCAAGCTTGCTGACAAATTGATGCTGGAATATAGGCTACCTACAACATAACGGTTGAAGGTGAACTTCACACAATACGATTGGTAAACGTTGCTCGGAGATATGAATTAATATACCGTTAGGGTTACTCCACCCCACAGTTCCTCAGTGGCAACACAAAAGCAATAATAATAATACTGTAATAATATCCCATCAAAACATCTCTCAATGGCATACAAACACTTGTCGGTAGGTAAGGATAGAACACTGTGCAGCGTAGCAATCTCACAGATGATTAGATTGAATGAAGGTATCAATGCAGGCCGAGGCACAGAACTGAAATCTCTCCTGTAAATAAATGGTTTTCTAGTTTCGAAACAATATGGGAGTATCTACCTTCTGAGGAAGATACTACCTTCTGAGGCGGATACTGGTTCACCTTCTGAGGTAGATACTGGTTCACCTTCTGAGGAGGATACTGGTTCACCTTCTGAGGAGGATACTGGTTCACCTTCTGAGGGAGATACTGGTTCACCTTCTGAGGCGGATACTGGTTCACCTTCTGAGGAGGATACTGGTTCACCTTCTGAGGGAGATACTGGTTCACCTTCTGAGGCGGATACTGGTTCATCTTCTGAGGCGGATACTGGTTCACCTTCTGAGGGAGATACTGGCCCACCTTCTGAGGAGGATACTGGTTCACCTTCTTATGGAGATACTGGTTCACCATCTGAGGAGTACTGGTTCCCCTTCTGAAACGGATACTGGTTCACCTTCTGAGGAACATACTGGTTTACCTTCTGAGGAAGATACTGGCTCACCTTCTGAGGGAGATACTGGTTCACCTTCTGAGGAGATACTGGTTCACCTTCTGAGGAGGATACTGGCTCACCTTCTGAGGGAGATACTGGTTCACCTTCTGAGGAAGATACTGGTTCACTTTCTGAGGGAGATACAGGTTCACTTTCTGATGGCGATACAGGTTCACTTTCTGAGGGAGATACAGGTTCACTTTCTGAGGGAGATACAGGCCAACCTTCTGAGGAGGATACTGGTTCACCTTCTGAGGGAGATACTGGTTCACCTTCTTATGGAGATACTGGCTCACCTTCTGAGGAAGATACTGGTTCACCTTCAGAGGTTGATACTGGTTCACCTTCTGAGGAAGATACTGTACACCTTCTGAGGGAGATACTGGCTCACCTTCTGAGGAAGATACTGGCTCACCTTCTGAGGAAGATACTGGCTCACCTTCTGAGGAAGATACTGGCTCACCTTTTGGGGTGGATACTGGTTCACCTTCTGAGGGAGATACTGGTTCACCTTCTTATGGAGATACTGGCTCACCTTCTGAGGAAGATACTGGTTCACCTTCAGAGGTTGATACTGGTTCACCTTCTGAGGAAGATACTGTTCACCTTCTGAGGGAGATACTGGCTCACCTTCTGAGGAAGATACTGGCTCACCTTCTGAGGAAGATACTGGCTCACCTTTTGGGGTGGATACTGGTTCACCTTCTGAGGGAGATACTGGTTCACCTTCTGAAGCGGATACTGGTACTCTCTCTCGCTCTCTCTCATCTTCCAGGGATTTGTAGTATGTCAAAAGCAAGCTCACATACATTGGCCAGGAATCGAACCCAGGTAAACTGCTTGGAGAGCAGCTATGCTCACCACTATACCACCAACCACACACACAGCAAAGGACAGCACTTTGAAGTCTGAAAGATTCCAGGGCAAGGGTGGGAAGAATGAAAAGCTAGGTGGCCATGCTAACCTAAAGCTTACTAATAGACAGTCATATGAGACACATGCCGGGTGCAGGGCTGTGTGTTGAGTCAACACATTGGCTTAAGACTTTACCAAATCCAATGGTCCAATATGGGGAAGCTTCTCTGTTTGCTGTGTGCTGTTTTTGTTGTTGTTGTTGTTTTTAAGTGTAGTGTCACAGTTCACTCATCTCTTCAACCACAAGAAAGGCCCAGGAGTAGTCTTAGATACCGTAATATCTATGTTACGGCAGGGCCCTTATAACACTTTCTCTTACAGGGCTATGAAAACCATTTTGCCCATGCGATAAAGCGAGGTGCAAAAATGAAATCATGCCTAGCAGAGGATGGTTTTGATCCATCAACCTCTGGGTTATGGGCCCAGCATGCTTCTGCTGCACCACTCTGCACTAGAGAGAGATGAATCTACATGGCTATCTGGGGTTCTCATCGGACAACTGTTAAACACAAAAGGCAAAGCCATCCCCGGGTGGGCTTGAACCACCAACCTTTCGGTTAACAGCCAAATGCACTAACCAATTGTGCCACAGAGACTAGTTGTTGCTGCTAAATGATTTTATGGGGATGTATGTGTGTCTTTTGGAGGGAGGAAGTAAGTAAGTCTGCTCCAAGAAGTTTAATGCCACTTTTTCCTACAACAAAGCATTCCCTGTGTGGCAGCAGAGTGGTGCAGGGGAAGTGTGCTGAGCCCATAGCCCAGAGGTTGATGGATCGAAACCATATCCATATCTCGGCTTACGCTTACGCCTCCCGCGCACACATAACAGTCACAGATTCATATTCCTCAGAATATGACAGTTCATATGACATCACACTTGGGTGCTTTTGCATGCCCGGTTATGAAGTAGCATAATACCTCAGGTAGCTGTGATCTGCCTGTGACAGGAAATCCTTTGTTCCTTGCTAATTAAACAAAACCTTGGGACAGTCACAGACAAAAGGGCTTCATGAAAAGACTTCCTCTAGCAGCTATGAAAGCTAGATTTCCAGAAGAAGACCCCCTAGACATGAAATCTTGATCTGGCAACGTTCAGTTGTGTGATGATAAACACCACTCAGTCCCGTTTCTGGCTGCCCCATTGTCACAGAGACAAGATGGCTGCCCCATTGTCACAGAGACAAGATGGCTGCCCCATTGTCACAGAGACAAGATGGCTGCCCCATTGTCACAGAGACAAGATGGCTGCCCCATTGTCACAGAGACAAGATGGTTGCCCCATTGTCACAAATACAAGATGGCTACCACATTTTCACAGAGACAAGATGACCAATCCATTGTCATCCATTGTCACAGAGACAAGATGGCTGCCCCATTGTCACAGAGACAAGATGACCACCCCATTGCCACAGAGACAGGATGGCAGCCCCATTATCACAGAGACAAGATGGCTGCCCATTATCACAGAGACAAGATGGCTGCCCATTATCACAGAGACAAGATGGCTGCCCATTGTCACAGAGACAAGATGGCTGCCACATTGTCACAGAGACAAGATGGCTGCCACATTTTCACAGAGACAAGATGACCAACCCTTTGTCCCAGAGACTAGATGACTGCCCCATTGTCACAGAGACAAGATGGCTGCCCCATTGTCACAGAGACAAGATGGCTGCCCATTGCCACAGAGACAAGATGGCTGCCCCATTGTCACAGAGATAATCTAAAGTAAAATATGTTTGGGGTCTTCTACAGTATTTAGAGGTGGGGTCCCCCGATACAGCCAACCTACTACTACTATGCTACCTTCCTGAGAAGAGCTCAACTGGGCGGTGCTGGGCAGCCCACAGAGTTCAGGCATGTGTCAGGACAACAGAATACACTTTTTGGAAACCAACAGAAGAAAATATGGTCTGCTTCTTCTCGGCCAAACTTTAATAGTATTTCTCTTCAGTGTTTATTTTCATCCCTGAATACAGATTTCCTTTAAACACAGGCCACTCTCCTCGCAGCTGCACACGCTGACCGCCGAGGAGCCGGCTGTAAATCCCGCTAAGTCTTCTCCGGGATGAAAAGATATTAACCCTAATTTAAGACTCAATCAATTCCTGAATATTGTTTTTCTTTTATGTGGCTCCAGTGTCAGCTCTGCTTACTGGAGGACGGGCAGAGCCTTTTCTAAAGACCCGATTTCTATTACCGAGTGTCTTCGAGAGAGATCTATCGCTCCGCTATGGAAAATACATGAATTTATGCACCAATTTCTAAGCAGGCTCTGCCAAGCGAATGCCCACAGCTGCATAATGCAGGATCAATGCAAATGACACCAATGCAATTCAAATCTCAACAAATATCTCACGTTTGGAATTTAGATGACTTTACAATGATGTCAGTCCTGGACTTCAAGTACTTAAAGTTAAAAAAAAAAGTGAGCTGAAAAGGTGAGCTGAAAAGGATTGTGGGTCCTGAGGGGCTGGTGCAATCCCCGATCTCACAGAAGAGCTACTGTAGCATGAATTGCAGAAAAACTTTGAGTAAAGCTCAACTACACTTTTACATGCAACCCCCTCCCAGCCAACTGGGCCCCTTTATACTTACCAGGAGCTTTGAAAGTTCCACTATTGACACCTAGCTGAGGTTCCAGGAAGCTTCTGGGAAGGGGCATGGTGCTTGTACCCCTCACCCCCTGGTGGTATGGTGGTATGGGGAAGTTGTGGGAGGCAGAGTAGTGTGAAGTGGACAGAGCAGATTTGGCCCATAGCAATTTATGGCTTCCTGGTCACATGACACACGCATTGGAAAACCTTAGTGGCATTTTTGGAAGTGTGTGGCAAGCAATACATGCCTTTGAAGCTTCAGAAGTATGGTAGGTGCATGCCTCAGTACTTCAGAGTTGTTTGAGAGGTACTATGACGTAGAGAGGCCTGCACCCCAACCGCAGCCGACCCGCTTTCTAGTGAAACTGGTACCTGATCCACACCCGCAGACCCGCTACCCGCACCCAACCCACAACCTGATTAAAATCAAAAACAGGTACCCGAACCTGACCCGCATTTTGGGTACCTGTGGGTACCCAACCTGATGCAGGCCTCTACTATGGCGAAGCAGGTGGTTTGGGCGCTATAGCAGTGATTCTATTCTGTGCGGAGCTTGTAAGGGTAATTTGGGATTCCGGCGATCACCGGAACCAGAATTGCCTCTTCCTCTAAGTTTCTACGACTCACCGGCGGTGTGTAACTATAGGTACGCTACTATGGGGCCCAGAGAGTATTAAACAGGTGATTTTCAAGTTTTCGTTAGTCTGTGTATTTTTTTTCACTGATCAACAATTTTAGTAGAACAATCCCATTGAATGAATGGCTCCAGTTCTTAGATAAAGACCATGTGTTCTGCACACTAAGAAGCCCATGCTATTCTTAGGTGGCACCGAGGATCCACACACCCCTTGACACATCTGTCCATATTTTTAATCAACCTGTTCATCCAGAAGAACTCTAATCTTTGTTTTGGCTGCAGAATTACATTAGACAAAGACGTGAAGAGACTGGAGGTGAGATAAGACCTGATAAATCTCTTTGCTGAATTCGTTGGTCGAGTCATTATAATAATATTCAGTTCCCTTTTTATCTGAAGATCAGCCTCAGCCAGGAAAAGGATCAATTAAACAGGCTTTTTTCGTCGTGTGAGTTGGATCTCCCCACGTTCTCGTCAATGTGAAGAAGATTTTTATCTTCCACCTTCAGTGCTGATGTTCTGTAGGCTGCCACCATCCATTTTCCTCCATGGCAGATAAATGTTCTTCCATCGGCAATTAGCTTTTGTCCTTCTCTGTTTTCCACAAGTGATTCCACAGTATTAATCAGAAACAATCTTCACAACGAGGACTTGCTGATTTAAGGGCAGATCACGGGGGAACAATCGATCATCTATAGACTCCTTGTAAGAAAAGTGGGATGACCTCATTGCTTTTTAATGAGGGTGGTCAACAGCTCAGAGGTGAGTTCTAGTCACACAATACACCGAAGGTAATTATTATTATTATTTATTATTATTTATAAATGGAGAGTATATTGTTTTGTCACTTAAAGTGGAGCGGAGATAAACTTTTACTCATTGCATAGTTGTGTTTCGTTCATATAGTTTATAGAGCATTCCTCAAGCCAAATACTTTTTTTTAAATACGCTCCCTATAAACTAAACAAGCCTCGCCCACAGCTTCTTCAGTGCCTTGGCACTCTGAGAGCCATATAGCAAGGGCTTATGGGAGCTCAGTCTGGGCAGGAGGAGGAGGTGTTACGAGCCAGAGATTTCAGAGGCAGAGGGGAGGAGGGAGGAGGAGAGGGGAGTGACGTTTTCACAGGCTGACGGGTGGAGATGCAGGCAAGCTTGCCTGTGTGTAATGTGACAAACAGAACATGGCTGCTCTCATTGTATCACAGGAAGAAATAACTATATACTTTTGAAGCTGTTTGCAGCTAGATATGCCGTGTAAACTTTAGATAGTTACTTGTTATAGTTAGTTTTTCATCTCGGATCCACTTTAACTGTCCCTCAGAGGAGCTCACAATCGAATCCCTTCCATAGTCATATGACTATGTATGCATTGTGTAGTGTAAGTATCGTAGTCTAGGGCCAATTTAGGAAGAAGCCAATTAATTTATCTGTATGTTTTTGGAATGTTGGGACGACACCGGAGTACCTGGAGGAAACCCACACAGACACGGGGAGAACATACAAATCAGTTTAAACCTGGATTTAAATGAATTGGTCAATTTTCAAACTGCCTACATTTGCATAAAATTTGCATCAACTTGGAGGAAGTTGCATCCCTTTGATCATTCCTACTTCCCACCCCAAAAAGCCACAACTGTTATACTCAAGTCCTGAACGCAGGATTACAATCATCAGTTTACGAGGGCACATCATTATGTTCTTACAGTGACCCACCCTCCTGTCACCTCAAAGGGGAGGAGGGGCAGCTGTGCCATTCATCCCCAGCAGCCTCCGCCCCAGTATATTGGCTAGTAGAGGGTGGGATTTGGGGGCGTGATGCAGGGAGATGCAGATATGTAGGATGCAGGGAGTCATAGTGGAGGAGGAGTCTGGAAGGTGATGAAGCCAAAGTGGCAACAAGCAGCTTTGAAGTTCATGGCTTTACAGCCTGAAGATTCATTCACGTGACCATGGAGGTGAGGAATCTTACAGTATTGGTGAGTGGGGGGGGGGGGGGGAGAGAGAGGAAGGAGAGCATCATTGGGGAAAAGCAGCTTGTTGTGCTGTGTGAGGAGTCTGACAGTGAGTGAGGAGGGGGAAGGCAGGAGAGCATCACTGGGGAAAAGCAGCTTGTTGTGCTGTGTGAGGAGTCTGACAATGAGTGAGGAGGGAGGAGACATGGGAGCAGCATTGGGGAAAAGCAGCTTGTTGTGCTGTGTGAGGAGTGTGACAGTGAGTGAGGAGGCAGGAGAGCATAATTGGGGAAAAGCAGCGTGTTGTGCTGTGTGAGGAGTGTGACAGTGAGTGAGGAGAGGGGGAGGCAGGAGAGCAGCATTGGGGAAAGGCAGCTTGTTGTGCTGTGTGAGGAGTCTGACAGTGAGTGAGGAGGGGAGAGGCAGGAGAGCATCATTGGGGAAAAGCAGCTTGTTGTGCTGTGTGAAGAGTGTGACAATGAGTGAGGAGGCAGGAGAGCATAATTGGGGAAAAGCAGCTTGTTGTGCTGTGTGAGGAGTGTGACAGTGAGTGAGGAGGAGGGAGGCAGGAGAGCATCATTGGGGAAAAGCAGCTTGTTGTGCTGTGTGAGGAGTCTGACAGTGAGTGAGGAGGAGGGAGGCAGGAGAGCATCATTGGGGAAAAGCAGCTTGTTGTGCTGTGTGAGGAGTCTGGCAGTGAGTGAGGAGGGGTGAGGCAGGGGAGCACCATTGGGGAAAAGCAGCTTGTTGTGCTGTGTGAGGAGTCTGGCAGTGAGTGAGGAGGGGGGAGGCAGGAGAGCAGCATTGGGGAAAAGCAGCTTGTTGTGCTGTGTGAGGAGTCTGGCAGTGAGTGAGGAGGGGGAGGCATGAGAGCATCATTGGGGAAAAGCAGCGTGTTGTGCTGTGTGAGGAGTGTGACAGTGAGTGAGGAGGGAGGAGACAGTAGAGCAGTATTGGGGAAAAGCAGCTTGTTGTGCTGTGTGAGGAGTCTGACAGCGAGTGAGGAGGGGGAAGGCAGGAGAGCAGCATTGGGGGAAAGCAGCTTGTTGTGCTGTGTGAGGAGTCTGACAGTGAGTGAGGAGGGGGAGGCAGGAGAGTGGCATTGGGGAAAAGCAGCTAGTTGTGCTGTGTGAGGAGTCTGACAGTGGGTGAGGAGGGGGAGGCAGGAGAGTGGCATTGGGGAAAAGCAGGGTGTTGTGCTGTGTGAGGAGTGTGACAGTGAGTGAGGAGGGAGGAGACAGTAGAGCAGTATTGGGGAAAAGCAGCTTGTTGTGCTGTGTGAGGAGTCTGACAGTGATGGAGGAGGGTGGAGGCAGGAGAGCATCATTGGGGAAAAGTAGCTTGTTGTGCTGTGTGAGGAGTCTGGCAGCGAGTGAGGAGGGGGAGGCAGGAGAGCAGCAGTGTCTCATGTGACTTGCACAGCAGAAGGGAGGAGGTGGCATTGCTGTCCTGTCTGAGGAGGAATGGAGTGGCTGAGGGTGAGCAGTTTCTTTGTCACAGACTCACAGACAGCCAGTGTGCTATTGCGTTGAGCTGCAGCATGTCATGTGAGAACATTCAATTAACCAGAGTAAATTGTGGGGTGCTGTGCGATCATTCCAAATTCTCACAAGTTTGCCCCAGGCAACCAAAAGTCTAGAACTGGCCCTGGGTGGAGGGAGCAGTAATTAGAAAATAATGGAAAATGGCTTTGAAGTATACCTAATCTGTACAGACGCATTGTGAGGCTATTGCCCACATGATGTATTCTGTTGCTAAGGAGAAGGAAGGAGGGACTAAGGTGCAGCGCACAAAGGAGCAGACTCCAGCAGGGGGTAAAGAGGAGAACAATGTGCTCAGGCGAGATAATCCAGCACTCCTGATCTCTCAGCAGGACATCAGGGAAGCTGTACACATGCTAGGTTCTCAAGGCCCTTACACATGCCATACTTTCGCCAATGCCAGACCCTCCCGCTGGGTGGCCGTTCAGCCGACAGTAGCACATGTGTACGCGCTGACGTTCAGCCGACAGTAGCACATGTGTACGCGCTGACGGTCAGCCGACAGTAGCACATGTGTACGCGCTGACGTTCAGCCGACAGTAGCACATGTGTACGCGCTGACGTTCAGCCGACAGTAGCACGTGTGTACGCGCTGACGGTCAGCCGACAGTAGCACATGTGTACGCGCTGACGTTCAGCCGACAGTAGCACATGTGTACGCGCTGACGTTCAGCCGACAGTAGCACATGTGTACGCGCTGACGTTCAGCCGACAGTAGCACATGTGTACGCGCTGACGTTCAGCCGACAGTGGCACATGTGTACGCGCTGACGTTCAGCCGACAGTAGCACATGTGTACGCGCTGACGTTCAGCCGACAGTGGCACATGTGTACGCGCTGACGTTCAGCCGACAGTAGCACATGTGTACGCGCTGACGTTCAGCCGACAGTAGCACATGTGTACGCGCTGACGTTCAGCCGACAGTAGCACATGTGTACGCGCTGACGTTCAGCCGACAGTAGCACATGTGTATGCGCTGACGTTCAGCCGACAGTAGCACATGTGTACGCGCTGACGTTCAGCCGACAGTAGCACATGTGTACGCGCTGACGTTCAGCCGACAGTACCACATGTGTACGCTCTGACGTTCAGCCGACAGTAGCACATGTGTACGGGCTGACGTTCAGCCGACAGTAGCACATGTGTACGCGCTGACGTTCAGCCGACAGTAGCACATGTGTACGAGCTGTCGGCAGACTGATAAGGCTGTTTCTGAACGATCCACTCAGCAGACCCGTCGTTGGCGGAAGTATGGCGTGTGTACGCGCCTTAAGTAGACACAGCCGTGACAGGCCACCTCGGCCAAAAACCCCCGGAGAGAGGAGGGGACAGAAGCACAGTGTATTTAATAATGGGAAAGCAGCTGACAGAGACAAATCATTAATTATCAGGCAATCACGGGCCAATCCTCAGGTCTTCCTCACACTCGACATCAGCCACACATTATCAGAGGGAATCTGTTTATTCCTGATTCCTGTGAATAAACAGAAACTTTTCCTCATCACATTATCTCACCATCTGTAAATCACAGAGCTGGGACAAGGTCCTCGAGCACCCAAGGCTGAGACACCAAAGTGCGCCCCTCCATCCCTCCCACCCCAGCCGTCACACACTGATTGCTATTAGACTAAGAGGCGCCACAGGGCCCACAACCTCCCCAACACCTTAATATCTAGTTATCTGGCCTGCAGTCACTGCCATGTATCCCCTTTTCTTATTTCTTTCTGCTTCAAACACAATTAGGAATGACAGCTGAATTAATTGTGCGCCCCCTCCTACACTGCGCCCTGAGGCTGGAGCCTCTCCAGCCTATGCCTCGGCCCGGCCCTGGTAAATCATTTCCATCTCATAATTGTATTTCTAATTCAGTGAATAGTTGCAGACCTGATATCGCATTAAGGAGTGAATTCATCTTTTATGTGGAAGTAACGCAACTTTAGTCAATTGCTCTTCTGTGAGAGGAACATACGGCTGGAAAGACAGCTTGTCACCGAGGATAGGCGGGAGGAGGCGCCTATTCTCGGAAGGTGCCGGGAGAGGTGCTGGGGAGTGACATTGGTTTGGAAGGAGCCAGGAGAGATGCTGGTGAGTGACATTGGTTTGGGAGGAGTCGGGAGAGGTGCTGACGAGTGACATTGGTTTGGGAGGAGTCGGGAGAGGTGCTGGCGAGTGACATTGGTTTGGAAGGAGCCGGAGAGAGATGCTGGTGAGTGACATTGGTTTGGGAGGAGTCGGGAGAGGTGCTGACGAGTGACATTGGTTTGGAAGGAGTGGGGAGAGGTTCTGGCAAGTGACATTGGTTTGGAAGGAGTCGGGAGCGGTGCTGGTGAGTGACATTGGTTTGGGAGGAGTCGGGAGAGGTGCTGACGAGTGACATTGGTTTGGGAGGAGTCGGGAGAGGTGCTGGCGAGTGACATTGGTTTGGCAGGAGTCGGGAGAGGTGCTGGCGAGTGACAGTGGTTTGGAAGGAGCGGGGAGAGGTGCTGGCGAGTGACATTGGTTTGGAAGGAGCGGGGAGAGGTGCTGGCGAGTGACATTGGTTTGGAAGGTGCCGGGAGAGGTACTGGCAAGTGACATTGGTTTGGGAGGAGTCGGGAGAGGTGCTGGTGAGTGACATTGGTTTGGAAGGAGCCAGGAGAGGTGCTGGCGAGTGACATTGGTTTGGAAGGTGCCGGGAGAGGTACTGGCAAGTGACATTGGTTTGGGAGGAGTCGGGAGAGATGCTGGCGAGTGACATTGGTTGGGAAGGAGCTGGGAAAGGTGCTGGCGAGTGACATTGGTTTGGCAGGAGCCAGGAGAGGTGCTGGCAAGTGACATTGGTTTGGGAGGAGTCGGGAGAGGTGCTGGTGAGTGACATTGGTTTGGGAGGAGTCGGGAGAGGTGCTGGGGAGTGACATTGGTTTGGAAGGAGCCGGGAGATGTGCTGGTGAGTGACATTGGTTTGGAAGAAGCGGGGAGAGGTGCTGGTGAGTGACATTGGTTTGGAAGGAGCCGGGAGAGAGGTGCTAGTGAGTGACATTGGTTTGGAAGGAGCCGGGAGATGTGCTGGTGAGTGACATTGGTTTGGAAGGAGTGGGGAGAGGTGCTGGCGAGTGACATTGGTTTGGAAGGAGTCAGGAGAGGTGCTGCCGAGTGACATTGGTTTGGAAGGAGCCGGAAGAGGTGCTGGCGAGTGACATTGGTTTGGGAGGAGTCGGGAGAGGTGCTGACGAGTGACATTGGTTTGGGAGGAGTCGGGAGAGGTGCTGGCGAGTGACATTGGTTTGGAAGGAGCCGGGAGAGGTGCTGGTGAGTGACATTGGTTTGGAAGGAGTGGGGAGAGGTGCTGGGGAGTGACATTGGTTTGGAAGGTGCCGGGAGAGGTGCTGGCAAGTGACATTGGTTTGGAAGGAGCCGGGAGAGGTACTGGCAAGTGACATTGGTTTGGGAGGAGTCGGGAGAGGTGCTGGTGAGTGACATTGGTTTGGGAGGAGTCGGGAGAGGTGCTGGGGAATGACATTGGTTTGGAAGGAGCCGGGAGATGTGCTGGTGAGTGACATTGGTTTGGAAGAAGCGGGGAGAGGTGCTGGTGAGTGACATTGGTTTGGAAGGAGCCGGGAGAGAGGTGCTAGTGAGTGACATTGGTTTGGAAGGAGCCGGGAGATGTGCTGGTGAGTGACATTGGTTTGGAAGGAGTGGGGAGAGGTGCTGGCGAGTGACATTGGTTTGGAAGGAGTCAGGAGAGGTGCTGCCGAGTGACATTGGTTTGGAAGGAGCCGGAAGAGGTGCTGGCGAGTGACATTGGTTTGGGAGGAGTCGGGAGAGGTGCTGACGAGTGACATTGGTTTGGGAGGAGTCGGGAGAGGTGCTGGCGAGTGACATTGGTTTGGAAGGAGCCGGGAGAGGTGCTGGTGAGTGACATTGGTTTGGAAGGAGTGGGGAGAGGTGCTGGGGAGTGACATTGGTTTGGAAGGTGCCGGGAGAGGTGCTGGCAAGTGACATTGGTTTGGAAGGAGCCGGGAGAGGTACTGGCAAGTGACATTGGTTTGGGAGGAGTCGGGAGAGGTGCTGGTGAGTGACATTGGTTTGGGAGGAGTCGGGAGAGGTGCTGGGGAATGACATTGGTTTGGAAGGAGCCGGGAGATGTGCTGGTGAGTGACATTGGTTTGGAAGAAGCGGGGAGAGGTGCTGGTGAGTGACATTGGTTTGGAAGGAGCCGGGAGAGAGGTGCTAGTGAGTGACATTGGTTTGGAAGGAGCCGGGAGATGTGCTGGTGAGTGACATTGGTTTGGAAGGAGTGGGGAGAGGTGCTGGCGAGTGACATTGGTTTGGAAGGAGTCGGGAGAGGTGCTGCCGAGTGACATTGGTTTGGAAGGAGCCGGAAGAGGTGCTGGCGAGTGACATTGGTTTGGGAGGAGTCGGGAGAGGTGCTGACGAGTGACATTGGTTTGGGAGGAGTCGGGAGAGGTGCTGGCGAGTGATATTGGTTTGGAAGGAGGCGGGAGAGGTGCTGGTGAGTGACATTGGTTTGGAAGGAGCGGGGGAAAGTGCTGGGGAGTGACATTGGTTTGGAAGGAGCCGGGAGAGGTGCTGGTGAGTGACATTGGTTTGGAAGGAGCGGGGAGAGGTGCTGGGGAGTAACATTGGTTTGGGAGGAGTCGGGAGAGGTGCTGACGAGTGACATTGGTTTGGAAGGAGCGGGGAGAGGTGCTGGTGAGTGACATTGGTTTGGATGGAGCCGGGAGAGGTGCTGTCGAGTGACATTGGTTTGGAAGGAGCGGGGAGAGGTGCTGGTGAGTGACATTGGTTTGGAAGGAGCGGGGAGAGGTGCTGGGGAGTGACATTGGTTTGGAAGGAGTGAGGAGAGGTGCTAGTGAGTGACATTGGTTTGAAAGGAGCGGGGAGAGGTTCTGGCGAGTGACATTGGTTTGGAAGGAGCAGGGAGAGGTGCTGGGGAGTGACATTGGTTTGGAAGGAGTGAGGCGAGGTTTTGGTGAGTGACATTGGTTTGGAAGGAGCGGGGAGAGGTGCTGGTGAGTGACATTGGTTTGGAAGGAGCGGGGAGAGGTGCTGGTGAGTGACATTGGTTTGGAAGGAGGCGGGGAGAGGTGCTGGGGAGTGACATTGGTTTGGAAGTAGAGTTGGGCCGAACGGTTCGCCGGCGAACGTGGTTCGCGCGAACGTAGGTGGTTCGCGTGCGGGTACCGCACGCGAACCTTTTGCGGAAGAAGTTCGGTTCGCCCCATAATGCACTGAGGGTCAACTTTGACCCTCTACATCACAGTCAGCAGGCCCAGTGTAGTCAATTAGGCTACACTAGCCCCTGGAGCCCCACCCCCCCTTATATAAGGCAGGCAGCGGCGGCCATTACGGCCACTCGTGTGCCTGCATTAGTGAGAGTAGGGCGAGCTGCTGCAGTCTCTCATATAGGGAAAGATTAGTTAGGCTTAACTTCTTCCTGGCTGCATACCTGTTCTGTTCAGTGAGCCCTCAGCCCACTGCATACCTGTACTGTGATCCTGCCACTGCATACCTGTTCAGTGATCCTGCCACTGCATACCTGTTCTGTTCAGTGAGCCCTCAGCCCACTGCATACCTGTACTGTGATCCTGCCACTCCATACCTGTTCAGTGATCCTGCCACTGCATACCTGTTCAGTGATCCTGCCACTGCATACCTGTTCTGTGAACCCGCCACTGTATACCTGTTCTGTTCAGTGGACCCGCCACTGTATACCTGTTCTGTGAACCCGCCACTGTATACCTGTTCTGTTCAGTGGACCCGCCACTGTATACCTGTTCTGTTCAGTGGACCCGCCACTGTATACCTGTTCTGTTCAGTGGACCTGCCACTGTATACCTGTTCAGTGAACCCGCCACTGCATACCTGTTGTGTTCAGTGAACCTGCCACTGCATACCTGTTCTGTGAACCCGCCACTGTATACCTGTTCTGTTCAGTGGACCCGCCACTGTATACCTGTTCAGTGAACCCGCCACTGTATACCTGTTCTGTTCAGTGGACCCGCCACTGTATACCTGTTTAGTGAACACGCCACTGCATACCTATTGTGTTCAGTGATCCTGCCACTGCATACCTGTTCTGTGAACCCGCCACTGTATACCTGTTCTGTTCAGTGGACCCGCCACTGTATACCTGTTCTGTGAACCCGCCACTGTATACCTGTTCTGTTCAGTGAACAGTTTGGTGTGTCAATGTGAAGCAGTACCTTAATTACACTACCTGATTGATGTATACACATGCAAGATGTTTTAAAGCACTTTAGGCCTGTCATTTAGCATTCAATATGATTTCTGCCCTTAAAACGCTGCTTTGCGTCAAATCCAGATTTTTCCCGGGTACTTTTGGCGTGTATCCCACTCCGCCATGCCCCCCTCCAGGTGTTAGACCCCTTGAAACATCTTTTCCATCACTTTTGTGGCCAGCATAATAATTTTTTTTTATTTTCAAAGTTCGCATCCCCATTGAAGTCTATTGCGGTTCGCGAACTTTAACGCGAACCGAACGTTCCGCGAAAGTTCGCGAACCCGGTTTGCGAACCTAAAATCGGAGGTTCGGCCCAACTCTATTTGGAAGGAGCCGGGAGATGTGCTGGTGAGTGACATTGGTTTGGAAGGAGTGGGGAGAGGTGCTGGCGAGTGACATTGGTTTGGAAGGAGTCGGGAGAGGTGCTGCCGAGTGACATTGGTTTGGAAGGAGTCGGGAGATGTGCTGGTGAGTGACATTGGTTTGGAAGGAGCGGGGAGAGGTGCTGGTGAGTGACATTGGTTTGAAAGGAGCCGGGAGAGGTGCTGGTGAGTGACATTGGTTTGGAAGGAACGGGGGGAGGTGCTGGGGAGTGACATTGGTTTGGAAGGAGCCGGGAGAGGTGCTGGGGAGCGACATTGGTTTGGAAGGAGCCGGGTGAGGGGCTGGCGAGTGACATTGGTTTGGAAGGAGCCGGGAGAGGTGCTGGCGAGCGACATTCGTTTGGAAGGAGTTGGAAGAGGTTCTGGCGAGTGACATTGGTTTGGGAGGAGTCGGGAGAGGTGCTGGCATGTGACATTGGTTTGGAAGGAGCTGGGAGAGGTACTGGCGAGTGACATTGGTTTGGAAGGAGCCGGGAGAGGTACTGGCGAGTGACATTGGTTTGGAAGGAGCGGGGAGAGGTGCTGGTGAGTGACATTGGTTTGGAAGTATCGGGAGAGAGGTGCTGGGGAGTGACATTGGTTTGGAAGGAGCCAGGAGAGATGCTGGTGAGTGACATTGGTTTGGGAGGAGTCGGGAGAGGTGCTGGTGAGTGACATTGGTTTGGCAGGAGCCAGGAGAGGTGCTGGCGAGTGACATTGGTTTGGAAGGAGCCGGGAGATGTGCTGGTGAGTGACATTGGTTTGGAAGGAGCCAGGAGAGATGCTGGTGAGTGACATTGGTTTGGGAGGAGTCGGGTGAGGTGCTGGTGAGTGACATTGGTTTGGCAGGAGCCAGGAGAGGTGCTGGCGAGTGACATTGGTTTGGAAGGAGCAGGGAGATGTGCTGGTGAGTGACATTGGTTTGGAATGAGCCGGGAGAGGTCCTGGTGAGTGACATTGGTTTGGCAGGAGGCGGGAGAGGTGCTGGCGAGTGACATTGGTTTGGGAGGAGCCGAGGAGAGATGCTGGTGAGTGACATTGGTTTGGCAGGAGCCGGGGAGAGGTGATGGTGAGTGACATTGGTTTGGAAGGAGCTGGGAGAGGTGCTGGCGAGTGACATTGGTTTGGAAGGAGCCAGGAGAGGTGCTGGTGAGTGACATTGGTTTGGAAGGAGCTGGGAGAGGTACTGGCGAGTGACATTGGTTTGGAAGGAGCCGGGAGAGGTACTGGCGAGTGACATTGGTTTGGAAGGAGCCGGAAGAGGTGCTGGCGAGTGACATTGGTTTGGAAGGAGCGGGGAGAGGTGCTGGTGAGTGACATTAGTTTGGAAGGAGCCGGGAGAGAGGTGCTGGTGAGTGACATTGGTTTGGAAGGAGCTGGGAGAGGTACTGGCGAGTGACATTGGTTTGGAAGGAGCCGGAAGAGGTGCTGGCGAGTGACATTGGTTTGGAAGGAGCGGGGAGAGGTGCTGGTGAGTGACATTAGTTTGGAAGGAGCCAGGAGAGAGGTGCTGGTGAGTGACATTGGTTTGGAAGGGGCCGGAAGAGGTGCTGGCGAGTGACATTGGTTTGGAAGGAGCGGGGAGAGGTGCTGGCGAGTGACATTGGTTTGGAAGGAGCCGGAAGAGGTGCTGGCGAGTGACATTGGTTTGGGAGGAGTTGGGAGAGGTACTGGCGAGTGACATTGGTTTGGAAGGAGCTGGGAGAGGTACTGGCAAGTGACATTGGTTTGGAAGGAGGCGGGAGAGGTACTGGCGAGTGACATTGGTTTTGAAGGAGCTGGGAGAGGTACTGGCAAGTGACATTGGTTTGGAAGGAGCCGGGAGAGGTACTGACGAGTGACATTGGTTTTGAAGGAGCTGGGAGAGGTACTGGCAAGTGACATTGGTTTGGAAGGAGCCGGGAGAGGTGCTGGTGAGTGACATTGGTTTGGAAGGAGCCGGGAGAGGTGCTGGTGAGTGACATTGGTTTGGAAGGAGCCGGGAGAGGTGCTGGTGAGTGACATTGGTTTGGAAGGATCCGGAAGAGGTGCTGGTGAGTGACATTGGTTTGGAAGGAGTGGGGAGAGGTTCTAGCAAGTGACATTGGTTTGGAAGGAGCCGGGAGAGGTACTGGCGAGTGACATTGGTTTGGAAGGAGCGGGGAGAGGTACTGGCGAGTGACATTGGTTTGGGAGGAGTCGGGAGAGGTACTGGCAAGTGACATTGGTTTGGAAGGAGCCGGAAGAGGTGCTGTCGAGTGACATTGGTTTGGAAGGAGCGGGGAGAGGTGCTGGTGAGTGACATTGGTTTGGAAGGATCGGGAGAGAGGTGCTGGGGAGTGACATTGGTTTGGAAGGAGCCAGGAGAGATGCTGGTGAGTGACATTGGTTTGGGAGGAGTCGGGAGAGGTGCTGGTGAGTGACATTGGTTTGGCAGGAGCCAGGAGAGGTGCTGGCGAGTGACATTGGTTTGGAAGGAGCCGGGAGATGTGCTGGTGAGTGACATTGGTTTGGAAGGAGCCAGGAGAGATGCTGGTGAGTGACATTGGTTTGGGAGGAGTCGGGTGAGGTGCTGGTGAGTGACATTGGTTTGGCAGGAGCCAGGAGAGGTGCTGGCGAGTGACATTGGTTTGGAAGGAGCAGGGAGATGTGCTGGTGAGTGACATTGGTTTGGAATGAGCCGGGAGAGGTCCTGGTGAGTGACATTGGTTTGGCAGGAGGCGGGAGAGATGCTGGCGAGTGACATTGGTTTGGGAGGAGCCGAGGAGAGATGCTGGTGAGTGACATTGGTTTGGCAGGAGCCGGGGAGAGGTGATGGTGAGTGACATTGGTTTGGAAGGAGCTGGGAGAGGTGCTGGCGAGTGACATTGGTTTGGAAGGAGCCAGGAGAGGTGCTGGTGAGTGACATTGGTTTGGAAGGAGCTGGGAGAGGTACTGGCGAGTGACATTGGTTTGGAAGGAGCCGGGAGAGGTACTGGCGAGTGACATTGGTTTGGAAGGAGCCGGAAGAGGTGCTGGCGAGTGACATTGGTTTGGAAGGAGCGGGGAGAGGTGCTGGTGAGTGACATTAGTTTGGAAGGAGCCGGGAGAGAGGTGCTGGTGAGTGACATTGGTTTGGAAGGAGCTGGGAGAGGTACTGGCGAGTGACATTGGTTTGGAAGGAGCCGGAAGAGGTGCTGGCGAGTGACATTGGTTTGGAAGGAGCGGGGAGAGGTGCTGGTGAGTGACATTAGTTTGGAAGGAGCCAGGAGAGAGGTGCTGGTGAGTGACATTGGTTTGGAAGGGGCCGGAAGAGGTGCTGGCGAGTGACATTGGTTTGGAAGGAGCGGGGAGAGGTGCTGGCGAGTGACATTGGTTTGGAAGGAGCCGGAAGAGGTGCTGGCGAGTGACATTGGTTTGGGAGGAGTTGGGAGAGGTACTGGCGAGTGACATTGGTTTGGAAGGAGCTGGGAGAGGTACTGGCAAGTGACATTGGTTTGGAAGGAGGCGGGAGAGGTACTGGCGAGTGACATTGGTTTTGAAGGAGCTGGGAGAGGTACTGGCAAGTGACATTGGTTTGGAAGGAGCCGGGAGAGGTACTGGCGAGTGACATTGGTTTTGAAGGAGCTGGGAGAGGTACTGGCAAGTGACATTGGTTTGGAAGGAGCCGGGAGAGGTGCTGGTGAGTGACATTGGTTTGGAAGGTGCCGGGAGAGGTGCTGGTGAGTGACATTGGTTTGGAAGGAGCCGGGAGAGGTGCTGGTGAGTGACATTGGTTTGGAAGGAGCCGGAAGAGGTGCTGGTGAGTGACATTGGTTTGGAAGGAGTGGGGAGAGGTTCTAGCAAGTGACATTGGTTTGGAAGGAGCCGGGAGAGGTACTGGCGAGTGACATTGGTTTGGAAGGAGCGGGGAGAGGTACTGGCGAGTGACATTGGTTTGGGAGGAGTCGGGAGAGGTACTGGCAAGTGACATTGGTTTGGAAGGAGCCGGAAGAGGTGCTGTCGAGTGACATTGGTTTGGAAGGAGCCGGGAGAGGTGCTGGCGAGTGACATTGGTTTGGAAGGAGCTGAGAGAGGTGCTGGCGAGTGACATTGGTTTGGAAGGAGCCGGGAGAGGTGCTGGTGAGTGACATTGGTTTGGAAGGAGCGGGGAGAGGTGCTGGTGAGTGACATTGGTTTGGAAGGAGCTGAGAGAGGTGCTGGCGAGTGACATTGGTTTGGAAGGAGTCGGGAGAGGTGCTGGTGAGTGACATTGGTTTGGAAGGAGGCGGGAGAGAGGTGCTGGTGAGTGACATTGGTTTGGAAGGAGGCGGGGAGAGGTGCTGGGGAGTGACATTGGTTTGGAAGGAGGCGGGGAGAGGTGCTGGGGAGTGACATTGGTTTGGAAGGAGCGGGGAGAGGTGCTGGTGAGTGACATTGGTTTGGAAGGAGCGGGGAGAGGTGCTGGTGAGTGACATTGGTTTGGAAGGAGCCGGGAGAGGTGCTGGTGAGTGACATTGGTTTGGAAGGAGCCGGAAGAGGTGCTGTCGAGTGACATTGGTTTGGAAGGAGTGGGGAGAGGTGCTGGCGAGTGACATTGGTTTGGAAGGAGCTGAGAGAGGTGCTGGTGAGTGACATTGGTTTGGAAGGAGCGGGGAGAGGTGCTGGTGAGTGACATTGGTTTGGAAGGAGCCGGGAGAGGTGCTGGCGAGTGACATTGGTTTGGGAGGAGTCGGGAGAGGTGCTGGTGAGTGACATTGGTTTGGAAGGAGCCGGGAGAGGAGCTGGTGAATGACATTGGTTTGGAAGGAGCGGGGAGAGGTGCTGGTGAGTGGCATTGGTTTGGAAGGAGTGGGGAGAGGTGCTGGTGAGTGACATTGGTTTGGAAGGAGCCGGGAGAGGTGCTGGTGAGTGACATTGGTTTGGAAGGAATGGGGAGAGGTTCTGGCAAGTGACATTGGTTTGGATGGAGCCGGGAGAGGTGCTGGCGAGTGACATTGGTTTGGAAGGAGTGGGGAGAGGTTCTGGCAAGTGACATTGGTTTGGAAGGAGCCGGGAGAGGTACTGGCGAGTGACATTGGTTTGGAAGGAGTGGGGAGAGGTGCTGGCAAGTGACATTGGTTTGGAAGGAGCCGGGAGAGGTTCTGGCAAGTGACATTGGTTTGGAAGGAGTGGGGAGAGGTGCTGGCGAGTGACAATGGTTTGGAAGGAGTCGGGGAGAGGTGCTGGGGAGTGACATTGGCTTGGAAGGAGTCAGGAGAGGTGCTGGCGAGTGACATTGGTTGGGAAGGAGCTGGGAGAGGTACTGGCGAGTGACATTGGTTTTGAAGGAGCCGGAAGAGGTGCTGGCGAGTAAAATTATTTTGGAAGGAGCGGGGAGAGGTGCTGGTGAGTGACATTAGTTTGGAAGGAGCCGGGAGAGAGGTGCTGGTGAGTGACATTGGTTTGGAAGGAGCCGGGAGAGGTGCTGGCGAGTGACATTGGTTTGGAAGGCGCTGGGAGAGGTACTGGCAAGTGACATTGGTTTGGAAGGAGCCGGAAGAGGTGCTGGCGAGTGACATTGGTTTGGAAGGAGCGGGGAGAGGTGCTGGCGAGTGACATTGGTTTGGAAGGAGCCGGAAGAGGTGCTGGCGAGTGACATTGGTTTGGGAGGAGTTGGGAGTGGTACTGGCGAGTGACATTGGTTTGGAAGGAGCTGGGAGAGGTACTGGCGAGTGACATTGGTTTTGAAGGACCTGGGAGAGGTACTGTCAAGTGACATTGGTTTGGAAGGAGGCGGGAGAGGTACTGGCGAGTGACATTGGTTTTGAAGGAGCTGGGAGAGGTACTGGCAAGTGACATTGGTTTGGAAGGAGCCGGGAGAGGTACTGGCGAGTGACATTGGTTTTGAAGGAGCTGGGAGAGGTACTGGCAAGTGAAATTGGTTTGGAAGGAGCCGGGAGAGGTGCTGGTGAGTGACATTTGTTTTCAAAGGTGCCGGGAGAGGTGCTGGTGAGTGACATTGGTTTGGAAGGAGCCGGAAGAGGTGATGGTGAGTGACATTGGTTTGGAAGGAGTGGGGAGAGGTTCTAGCAAGTGACATTGGTTTGGAAGGAGCCGGGAGAGGTACTGGCGAGTGACATTGGTTTGAAAGGAGCGGGGAGAGGTACTGGCGAGTGACATTGGTTTGGGAGGAGTCGGGAGAGGTACTGGCAAGTGACATTGGTTTGGAAGGAGCCGGGAGAGGTACTGGCGAGTGACATTGGTTTTGAAGGAGCTGGGAGAGGTGCTGGCGAGTGACATTGGTTTGGAAGGAGCCGGGAGATGTGCTGGTGAGTGACATTGGTTTGGAATGAGCCAGGAGAGATGCTGGTGAGTGACATTGGTTTGGAAGGAGCCGGAAGAGGTGCTGTCGAGTGACATTGGTTTGGAAGGAGTGGGGAGAGGTGCTGGCGAGTGACATTGGTTTGGAAGGAGCTGAGAGAGGTGCTGGTGAGTGACATTTGTTTGGAAGGAGCGGGGAGAGGTGCTGGTGAGTGACATTGGTTTGGAAGGAGCTGAGAGAGGTGCTGGCGAGTTACATTGGTTTGGAAGGAGTCGGGAGAGGTGGTGGTGAGTGACATTGGTTTGGAAGGAGCGGGGAGAGGTGCTGGTGAGTGACATTGGTTTGGAAGGAGGCGGGGAGAGGTGCTGGGGAGTGACATTGGTTTGGAAAGAGGCGGAGAGAGGTGCTGGGGAGTGACATTGGTTTGGAAGGAGCGGGGAGAGGTGCTGGTGAGTGACATTGGTTTGGAAGGAGCCGGGAGAGGTGCTGGCGAGTGACATTGGTTTGGAAGGAGCGGGGAGAGGTGCTGGGGAGTGACATTGGTTTGGAAGGAGCGGGGAGAGGTGCTGGTGAGTGACATTGGTTTGGAAGGAGCCGGGAGAGGTGCTGGTGAGTGACATTGGTTTGGATGGAGCCGGGAGAGGTGCTGGCGAGTGACATTGGTTTGGAAGGAGTGGGGAGAGGTTCTGGCAAGTGACATTGGTTTGGAAGGAGCCGGGAGAGGTACTGGCGAGTGACATTGGTTTGGAAGGAGTGGGGAGAGGTGCTGGCAAGTGACATTGGTTTGGAAGGAGTCGGGAGAGGTTCTGGCAAGTGACATTGGTTTGGAAGGAGTGGGGAGAGGTGCTGGCGAGTGACAATGGTTTGGAAGGAGTCGGGGAGAAGTGCTGGGGAGTGACATTGGCTTGGAAGGAGTCAGGAGAGGTGCTGGCGAGTGACATTGGTTGGGAAGGAGCTGGGAGAGATGCTGGTGAGTGACATTGGTTTGGAAGGAGCCGGGAGAGGTTCTGGCAAGTGACATTGGTTTGGAAGGAGTGGGGAGAGGTGCTGGCGAGTGACAATGGTTTGGAAGGAGTCGGGGAGAGGTGCTGGGGAGTGACATTAGTTTGGAAGGAGTCGGGAGAGGTACTGGCGAGTGACATTGGTTTGGAAGGAGCGGGGAGAGATGCTGGTGAGTGACATTGGTTTGGAAGGAGCTGGGAGAGGTACTGGCGAGTGACATTGGTTTGGAAGTAGTGGGGAGAGGTGCTGGCGAGCGACATTGGTTTGGAAGGAGTGGGGAGAGGTGCTGGCGAGTGACATTGGTTTGGAAGTAGTGGGGAGAGGTGCTGGCAAGTGACATTGGTTTGGAAGGTGCCGGGAGAGGTTCTTGCAAGTGACATTGGTTTGGAAGGAGTGGGGAGAGGTGCTGGCGAGTGACAATGGTTTGGAAGGAGTCGGGAAGAGGTGCTGGTGAGTGACATTGGTTTGGAAGGAGCCGGAAGAGGTGCTGGCGAGTGACATTGGTTGGGACGGAGTCGGGAGAGATGCTGGTGAGTGACATTGGTTTGGAAGGAGCTGGGAGAGGTACTGGCGAGTGACATTGGTTTGGAAGGAGTGGGGAAAGGTGCTGGTGAGTGACATTGGTTTGGAAGCAGCCGGAGAGAGTTGCTGGCGAGTGACATTGGTTTGGAAGGAGTGGGGAGAGGTTCTGGCGAGTGACATTGGTTTGGAAGGAGTGGGGAGAGGTTCTTCTGGCGAGTGACATTGGTTTGGAAGGAGCGGGGAAAGAGGTACTGGCGAGTGACATTGGTTTGGAAGGAGCTGGGAGAGGTACTGGCGAGTGACATTGGTTTGGAAGGAGTGGGGAGAGGTGCTGGCAAGTGACATTGGTTTGGGAGGAGCCGGGAGAGGTTCTGGCAAGTGACATTGGTTTGGAAGGAGTGGGGAGAGGTGCTGGCGAGTGACAATGGTTTGGAAGGAGTCGGGGAGAGGTGCTGGGGAGTGACATTGGCTTGGAAGGAGTCGGGAGAGGTGCTGGCGAGTGACATTGGTTTGGAAGGAGCCGGGAGAGATGCTGGTGAGTGACATTGGTTTGGAAGGAGTGGGGAGAGGTACTGGCGAGTGATATTGGTTTGGAAGGAGTGGGGAAAGGTGCTGGTGAGTGACATTGGTTTGGAAGGAGTGGGGAGAGGTTCTGGCGAGTGACATTGGTTTGGAAGGAGGGGGAAAGAGGTACTGGCGAGTGACATTGGTTTGGAAGGAGCTGGGAGAGGTACTGGCGAGTGACATTGGTTTGGAAGGAGTGGGGAAAGGTTCTGGTGAGTGACATTGGTTTGGAAGGAGTCGGGGAAAGAGGTGCTGGCGGGACTTTTCTGGAAGCGGCGCGGGGCTCTGGAGAGCGTTACAGGAAAGCTTGTCTCGCTGTAGAAGGCTAATTTAATGTACTCCCAACAATCACATTTGTTTGTCATAAATCCATATTTATTCTTTGCCGGCCCTGTAAACAAGTAACAGCGCAGAAGAAGTGATTTAGTTGCTGATGCTGTGTACTCCTGGCGCCGCTTGGCACTGACAGAGCGATCTCTTGTAGCGGAGGCGGCGCGCGAGGGGGGGGGGGGGTGCGCTGTATAGTGCGGCTCTGTCCAAATACAAGGACAGAAAAATCATATGTTGGGTTCTCTCTCCTCCTCTGTTGTAGAGAACCTGTCTAATGTTTATAGACTGCAGTTGTAAGACCCCAGGAAAGGATCAGCCCAGGGGCAGGGGGGCATTTTACCCCTGGGTCTCTTTCTTTCCTTTAAAAGGGGCGGTTTGGGGATCATCTGCATATGCCACATTGTTATTTATGCAGCAATCCCTCCTGTACACCTTCAGCCCTAACCCTCACACCCCCCTTAATACTTAACCTCATTAGCCAGGACAGGTCCTCTTCACCAGAAAAGGATTAAGATGAAATGGGTCTCTAGGCAAGATATCGTCCACAAGGCCCCTAGACTGTCCCCGGGCCCTAGGCACCTGCTTGGGTTTGCCTTGTGGAGGAACCAGCTTTGCTCTTTACTCCTGTGTGTAGCTGCGCTGTGCATCCTATTAGCTTGTGGCTTCCTGTCACATGACATGCAGTGGGGAGCTGCAAGCTAATAGGTTGCACAGCACAGCTACACAGAGGAGTGAAGAGCACCTGTCCTGCTGATTGAGTTAAAGCATTAGACCCGGTTCACAATCGACATGTCAAAAACTGATCCGTGAAATGGATCCTTTTTTATTGGATATCGTTTTTTTTAAAGGAGAACTGTAGTGAGAGTGATATGGAGGCTGCCATATTTATTTCCTTTTAAGCAATACCAGTTGCCTGGCAGCCTGCTGAGCTATTTGCCTGCAGTAGTGACTGTGAATCACACCAGAAACTAGCATGCAGCTAATTTTGTCATATTTGTCAAAAATGTCAGAAACATCTGATCTACTGTATGCTTGTTCAGGGGCTATGGATAAAAGTATTAGAGGCAGAGGATCAGCAGGACAGCCAGGCAACTGGTATTGTTCAAAAGGAAATCAATATGGCAGCCTCCAGATACCTCTCACTACAGTTCTCCTTTAACCGTTCCGTTAGTGTGCGGTCAGTGCAACGGATCCGTCACTCCAGAGTTATCGCAAACGTACCGTCTGTTCAGTGGACTGTGCTGCACCGATTCGTTCTAATGGAACAATGGGATCCGATCCTATTGACTAAAGAGGAACTCCAGTGAAAATAATGTAATAAACAAAAGTGCTTGATTTTTACAATAATTATGTATAAATGATTTAGTCAGTGTTTGCCCATTGTAAAATCTTTCCTCTCCCTGATTTACATTCTGACATTTATCACATGGTGAGTGACATTTTTACTGCTGGCAGGTGATGCCACTGGAAGGAGATGCTGCTTGCTTTTTTAGCAGTTGGAAACAGCTGTTATTTCCCATAATGCAACAAGGCTCCCACAGTGTGATGTCAGCACCATAGTCCTGACATCACACTGTGGGAGGGGTTTCTCTTACAATATCAGCCATACAGAGCCCCCTGATGATCCATTGGAGAAAAGGAATAGATTTCTCCTGGGAAAGGGGGTACCAGCTACTGATTGGGATCAAGTTCAAACTTCGGTCACGGTTTCTCTTTAACATATGATCCGCTCACATATGTTAGGATCTGGTCCATGTATCGTTTTTTGTACCAGTGTGAATCGGGCCTTCCGCTCCGGTTGCCGCTGCTCTGCAAGATGTAGGAGGAGCCGGGAGAAGGAAATTGCGGGACTCGGGAGTGCGGATAAAGACCCTTTTTAACTCTTTTTTCTTTTACTAGGGCCACACAGGCAATCTTACTACCTTCATGTTGTAGGAGGACCAACAGATTTGGAATGCTGTAAACAGATTGGGTAGGAAATCCTAATACTACCTGGAAGTGGTAACATTGTAATGATCTCAGCTGAGTTAAGAAACATTCTGTCTGGGAGGGTACTCTTCTCTTTCTTCCTCTTACAAATGTCTTCTTTGATTGTTGTAAGGTCCCTGACCTCCTCCCACAGCAGATACGAGTCCAGAGATAGGTGTGTGGACCTAGATCATTCAGTAGAGATTGTATACAGATGTCAATACTGCAGTGCATCTCTCTGACCCGACCATCTCAGAAGCAGCAAAGGTGGAAACTGGAGCCAGGCAGTGGTTAAAGGACCACTGTACTGAGAAGAATATGGATGTTGCCATTGCCTTTTAATTAATACCAGTTGCCTGGCAGCCCTGCTGATCTATTTGGCTGCAGTAGTGTCTGAATAACACCAGAAACAAGCATGCAGCTAATCTTGTCAGATCTGACAATAATGTCAGAAACATCTGATCTGCTGCATGCTTGTTCAGGGGCTATAGCTAAAAGTATTAGAGGGCTGAGGCAGAGGATCAGCAGGGCAGCCAGGGAACTGGTATTGTTTAAAAGGAAATAAATATGGCAGCCTCCATATCACTCTCACTTCAGTTGTCCTTTAAAGAGCACTCATACAGCACAGTCAGGATATATAAACAAATACATTTCTAATAATAACTCGTTAGAGGATTTCAGCCTGACCTCACCGTCCTAATTCTGTGACTGGAGACGGAAGTTTAATAAGTCTAATTAAAACCATATAGTTGAAAGGGGGGGGGGTATTAATCTAAAGTTTTCTGCAACTTTGCCTCACTTTACTTTGTCCACTTTTGAAATGAATAAATAAGTAGTAGTTGCTTGGCAGCCGCCCAGATTGCGTCGGCGATGCGCTTAGTGACCCAGAGTCCATGTTAATTAATAATGCACTTCCCTTCGCATCTTTTACTTGTGTCTGCGTAATGCGCTTTAATTAATCACGGCGAGAAATAAGCGGATGGGGATTTCTGCGAAGCGTTATTAAAGCTGGACTCCGCATGCTGGGTGCACGGCTCCCCCCATCGCGGCCTGAGAGCGCCGGTCACAACAAGGAAATATAATAAGAATAATATACAGTAATAGGGAGAGTTGCTGGTAGTTGGGTGGCTGCATTCTTATAAAAATTCTAAAAACATCTGGATTTTTAAAAAAGAAAAAGTAGCAAAAGTTTCTGAAAGTTTAATTCTATAAGAAAAATGTTATGTAATTAATTCTCAGATTGATCTTTTTCTTTCAACTCACCCCGTGTGTCCTTTGTTTAGCCCCGCCCCCTTACATACCAGTGGCGTGGTGATCTCTGCATTCAAGACAGATAGCGCCAACCGAAGCACCACAGCACTTGATGGTAAGGGGGCGGGGCTAAGCATACATGGGGGCGGAGGATGAGGTGAAACAAAAAGAACCAGAGAGACATAACTGTTTATTGTGAGTGGATTCAGCGAATGTCTAATTAGTGCTTTATAGACTCTTTAAAGCACGTCAGGATCATCCACAATGGGCAACCTAGGAAGGTGCTTGGGGCCTAGCGGGTTAAGGGGTCCAGGCTGCCACCTTCTCTGATCCCTCTCTAACCTCAGATTAAGGGCCATAAGATAGAGACAAAGCTACTACCTTGCCTAGTGTCCAATTTCATCTTAATCCATTGTTGCTTTAGGGCTCATACACACTAGGGGCGTTTTTGGCCTTTTTTAAAGCGCAGGCGATTTTTAAAATCGCCCACAAAACACTTGTGCAATGAATCTGTATGAGAAGGTTCATATCAGCGCGGGTCGTGCGCTGTGCGTTCAGCAAAGCACTGCCTGGACCATTTTCTAAGCGATTTTGCCTCAGTGTAATATATAGGAAAACCGCAAACGCTCACAAAAATCGATTTGTGCAGCGATTGCGTTTTCGTTTTTAAGAATAGATACATTGTATTTATTCTTTTCCGGGTCAAAGAGTTCACTTCATGACTTGCATCAGGGAGTGAATTACAAAACCGCTCTGGAAAAGCGCTTAGAAAAGCGCTTTTACCAGAAACGCAGCGCTCAGTGGAGGGGGGAAAAACCCGCAAAAAACGCAAAACGCTTGCTTTTTGCGATTTTTAGGTGTGAATGAGGCCTTAAAGAGGCCCTGTAGTGGCAAATAGTAGAATACAGTCAGTTATTCAGGATACACATTTTATGGCAATTATCCTAGTTTCAGCATCAGAAACACTTCCTATATCTATATATTTATTTATATAGCTCTATATATTTCTGTATATTGGTTTGTAGCTCCGCCCCCCAGTGATGTCATAGCCTAGGCTGTTTAGCTGTGCTATGCAGAATTCTTTTCCCAGAACATTCTGGACGACCAGGCAATATATTCACTGGCTTTGGAGCGAAATAACAACAACAAGACATTTGTATAGCGCTTTTCTCTCATAGAGTTGAATCGAGTACAAGATGGTGTATCCACGATTGGCCACCTGATTGCTTTGTGTGTTTCCGCCCGACCCCTCTGATGTTAGTTATCAGCCTGATGAATAGATGACCATTTCTTTACTTCATTTCTTTCATTTCTTTAAGATTTTAAAAATGCATGTTTGGTTTCCCTCCTCAAAAATTCATTTCCATTTTTAGATTTGCAGGTCCATGCTATTTTGTGCTGTGTTGCATTTCTGAAAGTGCAGCAATGCAGCAAATTTCTGAGAAACTGTTTTAATGTTATCGGGGGCGGAAGTGCGAACAAAAATCTACTCTGTATACATATAACTGCAACACAGAGCTCTGTCAAGAAGGATCGCTTACTGACCATTCCTACTGCCTCCAAATTGCAGCCCAGCCCTCAGATTCCTTCTCCAGCAACAAAGCAGAACATTCTGAGTCCCTAAATGGAAAGCAGCAGCATTGCCTGAGGACTCAATAGGGACTAAGCCACCCACAGAGCTCTTTTGTAAGCTGTGTAATGTTATGCTACTCACAGTCCATGCATCAAGCTGCATAAGACACTGTAGACCTGAGGAATCGGGAAGCAGGGCCTGCGAAAAGCGTTGTCCTTTCCTGTGTCCAATAAAATGATCTTTAAAGCTCTGTTTCATTACCGGCGTTTACCCATTGCATACTACATTGTGATGCCTCCCCCCATTTTGTGTAATATTAGGCTACGCTTACAGAGCTGCGGTGTAAGGGCCTGTTTCCACTACATGCAGATTCCGCATCAAAAGTGCAACATGTTAGTGAATGGAGCCACTTCCATTCAATGTGAATTGTTGTACGGAAAAAATCTGGAAGGTATGCTGCATTTTTCCGCATGCGGGTGGGATCTGGATGCAAATCGCGGCTAATGTTAGTCAATGGGGCCACATATAATCTGCATTACAAATGCGGAAATTTGCGTTGCAGACGCGGATTACCCAGCAAACACGTGACATGTGTTGTTGCTGGGCAGTTTTCAAATCGCAAAGTGTATTTTGCATAAAAACGCATATGTGGGAAGGTATCCGTATTAAAAATAGATGCGGATTTCCATACTCAATTTAAGCACGTGCTAGTAGAAATAGGCCCTAACGGCCGCGGCTTTCCGTACTACAATGCTCCGCCTATACCGTTGTGGTGAAACAGTGGGAGGCATTGTAAATGCAGTGAAGCATACTTTTTATGGACTGTCTGCTTCACTGTATGCGACACAATGTATGGATAATGTCCATCGCTCCTTCCACATTCCGTTACATCGTGTTCCTTTTGTTACAGGGAACGCAGCGCTACTCCCACTGTGAACCTAAGCTTAATGTAAAGCCACATGGGCCGTAATCTGCTGCTAAATCGCTTTTTTTCCTACTGATTTTCTGCTACGGATATAACAACTATCTGTCACCTACAAAGCTATCTGTTCATCGTGATTTGAAGATGAGTCATCTGCTTTCAATCCTTACAGATTTGTAGTGAAAACATTGCAGTGAGAAAGTGACTGAATACAAGTCTTTACTTAGGGCTCTGTTCCACTACCAGCGTTTGGTGTTGTGATTCCGATCGCTATTGTATCGCAAAACGCTAGATACTTTCTCTGGTTGGAAACTGCGCAAGGATAACTTTGTCAGTGCAATGCATTTGCAACTCGATTTATCCCAATGTACCTGCTGCAATTTCCATGCATTTAAAGAGAAACCGTAACCAAGGATTGAACTTGCGTAATATGTTGACGCTTTATAAATACAATAAATAAATAAATAATAAATAAATAAATAATAAATAAATAAATAACTTCATCCCAATCAGTAGCTGATACCCCCTTTCCCAGGAGAAATGTTTACCTTTTCTTAAAGGATACCCAAAGTGACATGTGGCATGATGAGATAGACATGTGTATGTACACAACTAACTATGCTGTGTTCCTTTTTTTTTATTTCTCCGCCTGAAAGAGTTAAAAGGAACCTAAACTGAGAGGGATATGGATGCTTCCTTTTAAACAATACCAGTTGCCTGGCAGTATTGGCTGAATCACACCCTGAAACAAGCATGCAGCTAATCCAGTCTGACTTCAGTCAGAGCACCTGATCTGCATGCTTGTTCAGGGGATGTGGCTAAAAATATTAGAGACACAGGATCAGCAGGAGAGCCGGGCAACTGGTATTATTTTAAAAGGAAAAATCCATATCCTTCTCAGTTTAGGTTCCCTTTAAATATCAGGTATGTAAGTGGCTGGCTCAGTCCTGACTCAGACAGGAAGTGGCTACAGAGTGACCCTCACTGATAAGAAATTCCAACTATAAAACACTTTTCTAGCAGAAAATGGCTTCTGAGAGCAAGAAAGAGATACAAAGGGGAATTTCTTATCAGTGAGGGTCACACTGTAGTCACTTCCTGTCTGAGTCAGGACTGAGTCAGCCACTTACATACCTGATATTTAACTCTTTCAGGCAGAGAAAGAAAAAAGTTTGGGTATGCTTTAAATAGATCATCAGGGAGGACTGTGTGGCTAATATTGTGTGGAGAACCCCTCCCACAGTCTGATGTATGCATTTAGGTACTGACATTACACTGTGGGAGCCTTGTTGCATTGTGGGAAATAACCGCTGTTTACAGCTGTTTCCAACTGCCAAAAAAGCAAGCATCCACTCCTTCCACTGACATCACCTGCCAGCAGTAAAAATGTCACCATGTGATAAATGTCAGAATGTACATCAGGGAAAGATTTTACAATGGGCAAACACTGACTAAATCATTTATACATAATTATTGTAAAAATGAAGCACTTTTCTAATTACATTATTTTCACTGGAGTTGCTCTTTAAAGTGAATGTTTACCGGTAAAAAAAAGAAAAAGTCAGATACTCACCTAAGGAGAGGGAAGGCTCGGTCCTAATGAGCCTTCCCTCTCCTCTCCCGGTGCCCGGTCCCGCGCAGGATCCCCCGTGGCAGTATTCGACCAGTTCGGTCAAATACTGCCACTTCCGCATGCCGAAGGGAGCTTTCGGAAGCCTTCGGGAGCACTCGGGCTCCCGATGACGCGGCCGCTCCATACTACGCATGCGCGAGCACCCTCTATGACGCACTCGCGCGTACGTAGTATGGAGCGACCCGTCTTCGGAAGCCCGAGTACTCCCGAAGACCTCCGAAGTCCCTGCGGCGGCGGACGCGAACGGGGGAGCCAGCGCAGCACCGAGGGCACCGGGAGAGGAGAGGGAAGGCTCATTAGGACCGAGCCTTCCCTCTCCTTAGGTGAGTATCTGACTTTTTCTTTTTTTTACCGGTACCCATTGCCTTTAAGCTCCTGTACAAAGTATAGAAGCACAGGAAAATCGCACAGTGCAATGCAATTTTTATGTGACTACATTTCTTTTTCACCTGTCAGAAATCGTAAATGCACCACAATCGTTCCATACACCCGAGGGATTGGATAAAAATCACAGCGGACTTGTTGCAGACAATAGGAGAAACACTGTGCAATCACGTTTCTCAATGGAAAACAGCCCTGAATCCGCTCTTTACATAAACCTGACTCTGTATGTTGTATCGACAGATGTGCCTGCCAGTAGGACGTGCCTGCCAGTAGGATGTGCCTTCCAGTAGGATGTGCCTGCCAGTAGGATGTGCCTGCCAGTAGGACGTGCCTGCCAGTAGGGACAGCCAATGATATGCTGATCCTTTCGAGTTGATGCAAAGTGTATGTTCATTTGATGGGCGTGCATGCAGTTGGGGCTTGGACCAATCAAAATGATCAGCCTTTGATTAGTCTAATGGCAAGCTGCATACATTCTCAAAATAAATAGAAATAAACCAATAACATAACATTTGCATCAGTTTGAAATGATTAGCATATCACTGCCCATTCCTTGTTGCCATGATACCTTTCTGCTGTTATTGCTTTCCCATATCTCAGTTTTGCCTGCTCGGTTTCATAAGCTGTTCCATGTACACCGGTGGTGTCAGCACTATGCACTGAGCAGGGAGAATTCACTTCATGTCTTGCCCCGATGTGCACAATCTGAAAGAGGCAACAGTCACAAAAGGAAATGCTCTCACTCTGTTGTCAACGGCAAAATTACCATTACTACCGACAGCAGTGTACCCCAAATGACACTACTAGCGCGAGTACTCGAGTACCCCGAGCGTTGCTACGGTAACACGCATTAGTAATGCTGTTACTGTAACATTACTGAGTAGCGCTTTAAAGTGTACCCGGGGTGATATGAGACATGATGAGATAATCATGTGTATGTACAGTGCCAAACAAATTAATAACCAGGATGTTTTACTTGTTTTATTTACCTGCCTGAAAGAGTTAATGTCCAGGCAAGGAAGTGACAGCTTCTGTCTTATCGGGAATATAGTAAACATCACTGATAAACAAATTACAGCCATAAAAGTTTTCCTGGCAGAATACAACTTCTGAGGGCAGGGAGAGATAAAGTACATAAACTACGGACCTTTATCTAACTCTGGGAAACTTATTAGGCTGCCACTGAGTAGAGACTGTAAAACATTCTGTTAGAAGTTAAGTATTATGTAGGCCTCAGTTACTTGAACTGAGTGAAAAAGGCTTGGTGTGTAGAATGGCCCTTTAAGTGGATTTTCTCTTAGAGAGAAAAGAGACAGTTCTGATTTTCAGCAGAACTGGTACTGAACATTTCCAAGGCTGGCAGTTACCAGGAACATGTCCCTGGTGAAAGGCCACAGGCCTAAACTGGCCTAAACTGCCCCAGACCGTGAGGCGGCAGACAGGTAAACATAGCCAATATTTACCAAACATGGCATTCTTTGTATGTAGGGTAAAAAATACTCGGAATATTAATTAAGTAGGTGTGTGTTATCAAAAAAGTGAAGATGACCAGCACTTGCCAATTCTTAAAAAGCAGGGTATTTATTCACAAAAAAAGTGAACAAAAAATAGCCATGACATCTGGACTCCCAGAATGTAACTATAGCTCTTGAGAGTAGATATAGCTCTTAGCTGCAAATAGTAGCATGAGGACTTCCTCCAGAATAGGTTACGCCTCCATTGCAGCCCAATTCCAATCACAATGGACTGTCGCCAAGCTTTCACTTGACAAAGAGCGGTTTATCCGTTCGAAACGGCGACAGTCCGTTGTGATTGGAATTGGGCTGCAATGGAGGCGTAACCTATTCTGGAGAGCTATAGTTACATTCTGGGAGTCCAGATGTCATGGCTATTTTTTGTTCACTTTTTTTGTGAATAAATACCCTGCTTTTTAAGAATTGGCAAGTGCTGGTCATCTTCACTTTTTTGTTTGCATTAAGTCTGTATCAGCCATACAGGCTAGACCTGGCACAGCCGTTGAAGCAAGATAGGTGTGCTGTCCAAGAAGTACAAAACGTAGGTGTGTGTTATGACACCACAAGTGGTCTGAGCCAATTGTAGGTTTGGGAGGATGGCTCAGATGATGTCACATTTAACTCTCTGGTGACCGGTATTAAAAGGGGGTCACAGACTTTTTGTCTCTCTGCTGGCTTTCTCCAACCCTTGACTTCTATCCAATGATGTTGTGTCATATTCTATAACTGTATGCTGTATATAGGTAGTATAGATGTAACGTAGTATAGACAGAAGATAAAGACTGGTTACCATTCACCAGGAATGGGACCAAGAGCCTGTAACGCCAAGAAGACGTACTACAGAAGAATCTGCTTTGCTAAGATGTAACGAACTGTACTGTATATTTGTTGACTGAATAAACTCCTAACCTCTGAAGACGCCTGAGGAGTCCTATCTCCAATGCTGTTGCTGTGATGAGAGTCGTGTTTGCAGCTCCTGTTAATGAGCTGCTGGTGCCGGAATAAAGGTGTGCTGTGTTGTTGCCAATAGCAACCACCGTATAGTTTCTTACAATTGGTGTCGTTAAACCCAGTGCTGTCTAGCAGAAAAGGCAGAGAAGGGCCGGGCCATAGATAGTATTCAGTCTATGGAGAAATTTCACAGCAATGCGGAGAAGACGCGGACAGGCTTATCGAGCAGATAAGCGGTGTGCGGGAGGCTGCTTGAGCCAGCACACGGGCTGCAGTTCGAAGTTTAATCAGCGGCGAATTTTGTGGACTTATTCTGGCTGTGATGTACACACAGCCAAGGCCGAATTTGAATCCGGAAGACGGGGCATTCCTGTAGATGTTTAAATATAAAAGAAAACCCTGGGATACATAAAAAAGGTCATTTTTAGGAGTAGGAGGATAAATACAATTCTTTATCTCATCAGTTTATTTTCACCTCGGGCTCACTTTAAATACTACATTATTTTTAAAGGACACCCGAGGCAAAAATAAACTAATAAAATAAACAATTGTATTTATCTTTCTTCTCCTAAAAATGGCTTTTTAAGATATTGCACAGTTTTATTTTATGTTTTAATCTACTTTTTAAGTTTGAACTGTTTTATTATTTTTGCTCAATGGCACATTCATTGAAGTATGCCAGAGCTAAAATCTCTCAATTATTGACTCTTTTTATCTCCTTCCTGCTCTCATCAGCCATTTTCTGCTAGGAAAGTGTTTTATAGTTGGAATTTCTTATCAGTGACGTCACACTGTAGTCACTTCCTGTCTGAGTCAGGACTGAATCAGCCACTTACATATCTGATATTTAACTCTTTCAGGCAGAGAAAGAAAAAAAAGAACACAGCATATTTATTAGTGTGCTAGGCACTGTACATACACATGTCTATCTCATCATGTCACATGTCACCTCAGGTATCCTTTAACAACATAACTGGGAAGATTTCCATCTGAGGTTTTCACCACTCAGACACCATGTTCCTCAGAGAAAGGTTTGTATTCTGTTGCTTCCATATGGTTAAGATAGTTTATTTTTCCCTCCCCCCAAAAAAAACAGAAAATAAAGCGATACAGCATAAAACCAGCTCATAGCAACAGACCCGGAACATCACCAATAGGACACATGATTACAGTTGTGCAAATTGACTTCCGGAAGATTTGTGTGAGCAATCTCAGGAGAGGTCTCACACTTGGAGGCCATCTAAGGGCTTATTTCATATCCTCAGGATGGTAACATTTGATATCTTTAAGATCCTCTGCAAGATGGTGAATGACAAACTTATAATTCTAGCTTTCTTGTAAATTAGATGCAGCTTAGAACTGGTCCAATGAGACTCGCTTTCTGCTCATTTTGATTGGCCCAAGTATAAGCCGTATACAATTTACATGCGAGCCACAATCCTGACTTACTGGTATCTCTATGATCACCTGTGGTCCTCAGTATGCCTCACAGTAGCCAACTGCGGAGTCCCAGAGCTGCAGGCCAGAGATTATCAGCAAATATGAGTAATAATAATGTTTTATGGGAACCCAGATTTGTGATGCTGAATTTTGTGCAGAGAGCTGCTGATTATTTATTGTAACCAGTAGCTCGATTAATTAAATTAGCTAAATGTTCTGATCAATGTTCTGAACACGTTAAATGTAGTTACAGTGAATTCCTAAGGCTGGTTTCACAGGGAGACGTTACAGGCGCACGTTAGAGCAGCCTGTAACGCAGCCCAACTCACAGTAATGAAAAATCAATGGGCTGTTCACAGTGCCCACGTTGCGTTACACAGTAACGCTGCGCCATAAGTCAACGTACTGCATGCAGTACTTTGTAAGCGGCAGAGCCGCGTTAGACTGCTTGCACATGCTCAGTAACATTGGGGAGGAGCGGAGAGCGGCCAGGCACATGGCTAATAAATATTCACTGCACTCAGTGACGTGCAGTGTTTACTTCTTGTAACGGCCGCTCTGTGCGGCGATTGGCCGGCGGGACCACGTGATGCCGCATGCGTCCAAGAGTGCGCATCACGGACGCCAGAGTGAGCTGCACAACGCGGCTCACTCTGACGTCCAAAGCAGGGAGCACCAGGCATTGTGTTAGGGGCACGTTATGCGACCATAACGTCCCCTAAAACGCAACGTCCTGGTGTGAAACCAGCCTAAAGGAAACATTCCCCCGTGGCTTCACCAGGTCCCATAAAACTCTCCGATCTGCTAAATGCGCGATTGAAAACCACCAGCAGTTAGCAGGTGGGGGAAGTAGGGCTTGAGGTCCGTACAGAAAGTATGTTTGACCAATGTAAATCCCATTCCCAGCTGAAAAGATGAACACAACTCCATAGATGATCCATTCACCTACGACAATTTCTCCAGCGACCCATTTATCATGTGTTAGTTACGTCTCTTTCACTGATTGGTCTCAATCTTCCTACACAGGAAGCAATAGTGAGACATTGTCACGTGACTGGGACCGCCCTATCCAAGAAGTACAAACTGATCACCTGATACATCAGGTGTCTGTCTATTAGTTTTCTGGACTTGTAGGATAAGTTGGCCTACGAAAATTGATCTCAGTCTGTCACTACTTACAATCCTCTCAAACAGAGATAGTCTATTGCCCTTCATCATAAATTATGCTTATGGAGAACCAGAATCCTCCGGCAGTAGAATATCCAAGTCTCTGGTGGGTTTCAGCCATGTGATCATGTCTAATTTCTGCTTCTTACCTGTAGAGCAAAATGAGACATGACTAAGACCAGCCAATCAGAGACTTTCTAACCAATCACATGCTCTTTTCCATGAATATTTTTCAGGGCAGGTTTATGTAGAAGAAATTGATTATCCATAATTCCAGTCAAGCACTATTTAGAGTCTTCCTACTCACTGTGACAACTGGCATAAAGCTAACAAGACTGAATTCCAAAATTTGAACCAGACCAAAAGTTGGTAAGATTTCCCCTACGTTCCTGCCATATCTCAGCTATAGGAAGTGAAATGAATTATCTCAATGGGAACACAGAAGTGTTAACTCTTCTCTACTATGTCCAAAAATATGAAGAAGTTTTGCCATGACTTCTACTTCAACTCTACCGTTCAGTGGCAGACACATTATTTATAGGATCTGGCAGAGGCTGTTCACAGTGTTGAAAAAAAAAATACAAAGAAATGAAAAAAAAGGTCCAAGTAATAGTCCTTTGGAAAGACAAGAAGATGAGGTATTGCCAAGTTTATGAAGTACAGGACCATCCGGAGAAGAAAAGGACACATCTAGCATACTTTTTAGAAAAAAAAAATACAAAGGGCAAAATTATTGACAGTCCAAGGGACTGATATTTCTCTCATTTACGCCTCCAAAAATATTAAATACTGTATATACTCGAGTTGAAATCTAGAAATTTAGGTCTGATTCACTTCATAAAAGTATAGGGGTCGACTTATACTCTAGTCACAGGCCACACTGAGTAATGTGTGTACTAATAATGACATTCCCATTTGCAGCAATGTACCCAGTGGTAAGTGATACTTTGAGGAAAGGAAATGCCAAGACAACACAGGTGTGAAAGTCCTGGCCACAACAATTACCAAAGAAAGGGGTGGAGCGGAAATACTGGGCTGCATAATAGGGAGTGAATAATTGCTGCACTTGGGGGCCTGGAGGGGGTATTTAAGTGGCAGGAGGGATTAATGGCTGCAACACTGTATGCAGTGCCGTCATTAACCCCTCCTGGTCCCCAAGTGCAGCCGTTAACTTTGCTAAGTAGACTTATACTTGAGTCAATAAAAAATTCCAGCTTAAGAGGGTTGAATATTGGAGTCGACTTATACACGAGGTCGACTTGTATTCAAGTATATACGGTAAGTTGATTTCTTTAGTTTAATAAAACATAATTGACTATTAAGGTATTGCGTGTGATTTTCTATTGTCTTACCCATTATTGTTTGACTCTTATTGTTTTTTTTGTTACCTTGTCATCATGCATCTGGAAGCATGGTTATCACGCCATTTTGAAATTAAAAATTGTTTTTTAATTATTTTTTTCCATATTTCACTAATACTCAGTGAATCGAATTTTCTATAACATTTTTTTTCAGCAACATCATCTTTCAGGACTACTTTACAAACAGAATATTATGTAAACTTTTTTCTTTTATATAATTTACAAATCTAAAAAAGAAAAAAGAAAAAAAAAAGAAAAACAGCTTCTTAGGTCAGGACATGGAGAAATGGATATGAAGACACATCCAATAATCCTTAGAAAACATGATGTTTCAATTCAATGAAATCTGATTTGAAAAATGAATGCATGTGGGATATATTAAAAAAAAAAACATTCTGTATGTAGAATACAACCATAGATTGGTCATTGAAATCTAGCAATGAACTATATATATATATATATATATATATATATTTATAAAAATGTATTATTAATAGCAGAGGACATTTTTTTTTTCACAAAAAACATACTTTTCTTTATATAAATAGGAATTAAATAATTAACTTATACCCTATCCTTTCACTTTCATATGTTAAAAAAATGTAAAAATTATAAAATAAAAAAAGAGCTGAAAAGAAATCATAACAAAAAGGACTCATTTAAGTGAACAAATAAAAATGCAAATTATGTTTTTAATTTTTGTTCCATTTTTACTTGAATGCCTTTTGCCATCACTGGACAAAATTTTAAATATCAAAGACAGTAATAGTACAGAAAGCATGTAACAGCAAAAGGGCTTTGAATGCAGGGGTGTCCTGGGCAACACAGCAACCAATCATGAACTAAATTATTAAGGACAACGCCAGTCCATCTACAGCTCACGTCTTCAAACGCAGGATGACTCACGAAAGAATGGCCGATTTTTTGTTTATGTTACAAAATCATTAGCAAGGGAAAATCTTTTTGAAAGTAGCGGTAGAGCTTTGGAAAATATTTTTTTTCTCCTTTTTTTTTTCTTGTTCTGTACAAATAATCTAATTTTACATTATAATTTTGATATATACTTATAAAAATATATAAATTCAAAATACTTAATACATACATAATACTTTATACATGGATGGTCGTAACGGTTCTCGTGTTGAGCGCGGGGGAGAAGGAGAGGGGAGGAGAAAGACAATAGTGATTCAGGCTGCTTGTTCGGACGGAACACCCCTGCCACATGTTGAATAATTTGGGATTGTCACATAACAATAGCCTTTATTTATAAACAATACATTTTGGAAGCTATAGATACAGCAATTTGTGAACCATTGGTCAGCCATTTAAAAACGAACTGTAATTTTTTTAAGTCATTTTTTATCATCTTTGTTTTTGTTTTTTGTAATTTTTTTCATACAGTAGGGTCGGTGCTTAGAGTACAATGTCCTTCAATCTCTTTACACCCACTGAGTCTTTTTCTCGACATTCTTGCAATAATGGGTTGATTTCATGCATTACATTTTCACTGTCCGCCCCTCTGGGCTCTGCCTCTGAAGGCCGGGACGGCCCATTGCTGACAAACTGCTCCATTTCACGGGTTCCGGCACAGTGCATGATATTGTACGTTGCTGTGGGTTTGGCTGCCAGAGGACTCTTGAGGTGCAGGGGAGAAGTGATGGGGCTGATGGCCTCGCAACCGTTTCCCGCCTCGCGCACAGCGCCGTTGACCTTGGGGCTGCAGATAGGCAGGTCCACTGTCCTTTTTCCTTTCAAGGTCGCCCTGTCATCGGCCGGGTGCTCGTTGCCGTCTTTGCCAAAAGTTGCAAAAGTTCTTTTGGTGTTACAGTCCTCGAAGGGTTCAGTATCTACAGTGGTGGCTTCTATGGACAAGGCAATGACGTTCCTTCCATGTTCTGGGGACTTGGCACGAGCTGGTACGGGGACCCGGGGCATCCAGCAACGATCGGAGTGGCCCAGAATACGGCATTCTTCCCTGCAGTGGAATCCCTCATTCTGATCTACACCAGAGAACGAGAAAGAGAGAGAAAAGAGACAGCAAATTTAGTATTTGACTTGGCACGTTGTATAATACGAGGTAATTATCATGAGACAAAAACCCATTGCACAGTAAGCCTCATATTTACAGCGATAATTAGACACCGTAATTTGTATCCTTATTATATTTGCTTAAATGTGTCGTATTAATATGTGCAAACTGAAGCAATTCTGTGGAGGAAATTCATATATTTGATATGCAGCCTAGCCCATTGCCAGCATTTCTATGTCCTCCATCTCTGGCAGCCCTGACACAACCGATGAGCACAGCCACCAATCACTGGAGGGCTTATTGAGTTACGGACTGAAGGATGGGATTTGCTTGATAAAGCAAGTCTGTTTTATGAATATGTACAGAAGTACAACAAATCACCCAACGATAATAATGCAGTGGTTCAGATATACAGGAGGAAATAAGAAAACAAACCAAACATATTCAGACTGCAGAAATGATAGACATGTCCAGAATGGCTGCCAGCCTACCTTAAAGTGGCACTTTGTTAGGAAAACATAATGTAAAATGTAAGATACACAGCCATACACTCGTCCTAGCTCATTGTCATGAATCAAAAACATTCTACTGCCGTATTTATCATTAGTGATGGGCAATCGCTTTACGGAGTTGGAAGCACCATCAAACGATTGCAGTTGAATCGTGTGTGGCCAGTATTACATGTCCTTGTGCAGTGATGGCTGACCTTGGCACTCCAGCTGTGACCAAACCACAAATCCCATCATGCCTCCGCCTCCCCGAGTTATGCTTAAGGATGTCAGAGTATTGCAATGCCTCGTGGGACTTGTAGTTCCACCACAGCTGGAGTGCCAAGGTTAGCCATCACTGTCCTAGTGTCATGTCAGTATTAAACGGGAATTTCAGCTTAAACAAACATACTGTCATTAAGTTACATTAATTACAATAGATAGGTAATATAATTTTTTACCCACCCGGTTTTAAAAGAACAGGCAAATGTTTGTGATTCATGGGGGCTGCCATCTTTGTCATGGGGGCAGCCATCTTTTTGGTTGAAAGGAGGTGACAAGGAGCATAAGACACAGTTCCAACTGTCCTTTGTCCTGATTACCCCTCCCAGCTGCACACGTTGGGCTTCAAATGTAAAATTCAAAATGTAAAAAAAAAAAAAAAATTGCACCAAAACAGCAGAACGAGAACAACAACATCAGAAATCCCATCATGCTTTGCACAGCATCAGGGGAAAAAAGCCCGGGCAGTTTTCTTCTGTGCAGCTAAAAATGAGGCTTGTATAAAAGAAACAAAGTTCTGATGCTGTGAAACTGTTAAAGAAACACCAAGCCTTTTCAGTGCTGCTGAGTCGATTTTTAGTCCGGAGGTTCACTTTAATGTCCTACTTGTTGGCTGGTGGCGCCGTAGTATGGCAACCTCGGCCCTTGGTCATTTTCCCTTCTAACTTCCATCATCCAACCCCCGCCCCCATCCTTCCCAGAATCTGTATGAGCCAAAACCAGTTCTGGGTACAACTCCCCCCCCATTTGTACTTGGCAAAATAAATTATTCTGATTTTGATTCTGATGTCCAAGGGTGTGTACAGCTTAAACAAATTGTACAGTTAAGCTCTCATACTACATGGAAGTAGTAAAATTGGTCAATCAAGATTGGATGTGTGTACCAGATGTAAGATAAGAAGGCACTAGGTTGATCCATAACTATCTTATGCTCTAATAATGTAACTGATTGTCACTGTGATCAGCAGTTGTCTAGCAGTCAGGTGTAGTGTAGGGGTTTACATTTGACTCATCTTCTAGTTTGACCTGAACATTGGTCCAAACAGAATAAAACCTTAATATGATTGACTGCCGGGAATCTGCGTTTAGGTGGGTATTTAACTGTCATCTGTTTTCACCCATAGATATCTGTTTCAATGCCTATTTGTCCATTTTTAATGCACTGGAAACGGATGAGAACTGATGAAAATACCTGATAAAAACTGAAGGAAATCTAAAGAAAATGGATGGAAACAGACTGAAACAGACACCAACAGACTGAAACAGACACCAACAGAACCCCTCTGACACATCAATAGGATTAGAATACACCGAAAATCGGGACTACTCTGGCTAAACTGGATCCAAATCAAACTAAGCCTAATTTAAGTAGCACTAAAAATCAGATAGCTATAGAATCATGTCAGTAGTACATCATGGTTGTTTGATTTCACCTCATACAGATCATTCTGATGCCCAATATTTAGACACCACCTGATTTAGGTGCCAGGTACTGGCATGGACGTCAGGGTGGGAGTTTGGGCCTAACTGAAGCACGTTGAGTTAGAACTAGCAGTTTGAATGACGATTCTCAGCTTCACTGCATAAATTGGTAGTACTGTGGCTAATAAGCCTTTAATAAAATGTACAGCCAATAAGAAGACAAAAGATATATATGAGTAGGTTAGTGTCTGATGGAGATGAGGAGGATTATTAGTAAGGAGTAGTAAAGATGGAAGCTAGTTTTATGGACTAGAGATGGAAAGGTTAGGCTCATCAATCATATTAAGGTAGAAAAGATAGCGTCGGCTATCGTTTCAACCAATAAGCTGGACATGAAGAATGTATGAAGGAGGATGGAGATATGGCATACTTAGATTATAAGCCACTTTTAAGAGGAACTCTACCCAATATTTAAGACTAGCTCTATTGTATCCAAATGCCCTAAAATATGTATAGTTTGATTTATGTGGGTCGGATTTATTAAGGTGTCTCCAGAGATATCAAAGCATCTCAACGTTGTCCAGCATGACTGTCCCGTGAAGAGATTACAATTGAAACTCTTTATTTTAATTCAACAGTACATTAAACAGATCATCAAAGAAAACAAAGTGTTCTTGCCACAATAAATTCCACCCAATTTTCTTTAGGCTGGACGTTTTAAGAACAGAATTATGTATACCGCCAACACTTTTTATAACCTTTCTTGTTTATGACGTAATAATGATACACATGATTAGAAAAAAGAAAGAAAAGTACAAATAACTACAATGCTTGTCAACAGTCAGCTCGGGCCTTTGGCCGGTTGAGATGAACCGAGGCAAGCAACTGCTACGGAAATCTCCATCGGCAGAAAATCCCATGCCGGTTGTAACACATTTACTCAGAAAAAAGGTGTCACAACCCATGAAGGGACTATAACTCAGATCACCTCTTTTCATATGTGTAGATTACATTTTTTGCCGGCAGAAGGTCTCTGATCCCTCTGCAGGCCTCATCTCGGAGTAGCGTTCTCCAAGATGAGATCAGAGGTTATGAATGTGGAGAGATGGACGGAAAGCATCACCTCTGTCTACGGCTGGCGGATTATTTTATAAGTTGTGAAATTCCCGAAGCCTGAGAGTAATCACAGCAATGCCCGGAAAGTCAAAAGAATACATGTCTCCATAAAATGGAGGTCTTCCATGAAGCCGAAGCTGCCGCCTGGTGATCCTTACGTGTCACTTGCGGTTTCCCCAAGGAAATTCTATTATGTGTGAGCAGCCACAAAACAGGCCTTCAAATGTGACTGCGGGTAAATACAAATATATATTGGGTTTATTCCAATTATTAATCATCCAATTATGTATCAAAAAAATATGCATAAGTAGATATACAAAGTCACCCTCAAAATGTCTCCTGATATAGCCAGGCCCAGATTTACCTCACAGGAGCCTATAGGCACAAATGTCCTGGTATCTTAGACTCCGCCCTTCATGAATCTACAAACCCCCACCAAAGTGCACCCCAACTGTGCTGGTTGTCCCAGCTGTCACTCCTCCCTTACTTTACCGTCATAGGTAGCTACAGGTGCCCTTTAGTATTCAGTAGCCATAAGTACCCTCAATTTTAAGTAGCTAGTGGTGCCTCCATGTATGATGTAGCTAGAGGAACCTTAGTATTAAGCAGGAGGTTCCCCTTCCGCTCTCATCAGGACTCTGCATATGGAAAGAGAGAAGGAGGCACTCGGGGAGCGGAGTGAGCTGCCTTTCGATCAAGAGGTGCCTGTAGGCAGGAGCCTACAGTGCCTTATGGTAAATACAGCCCTATGTATTGTGTTTGTCACTGTTTTTTATTTTTGCTTTTTTATGCAGTCTGGAGCAAATACAGATTTTCCACATTTCAGAGAATAGAGAAGGCAGGATCCATTGGGGAAGACCCTGATGCTGGGACACATCAAGGGCAAAGAAAGAAGGGGACGGCAGGGAATGAGTTGGCCAGATAGTATCATGGTATCGTGGCAGCAACAAACATGAGCTTGGCCAAGATTCGAGAGGCAGTAGAGGAAAGAGTTGCTTGTGTAATGTGGTCCATGATGGGGTCGCAAAGAGTCTGTAAGACTAAAGACTGAACAACAACAACTGTCCCCAAGCCAATCCAAGTGAACCGCCTCCATCACTGTTACAACAGCTTGTTTGATTTTGAGGAAAACTGGATTTAAAGAAGACAGTAAGAAAACAATCACATATGGTCTAAGGACAACATTCTAAAGAGGAGGGATTTTCTTTTAGGGTGGTAAGTATTGTATGGACATTTGGGCAGCACACTCTGAACCTTCTTTTGTATGTAGTCAATACCAGTTGCCTGGCATCCCTGCTGATCTCTTTGGCTGCAGTAGTAGCTGAATCACAACCCTGAAACAAGCATGCAGCTAATCCAGCCAAACTTCTGTCAGAGCATCTGACCTGCATGCTTGTTCAGGGGCTATGGCTAAGAGTATTAGAGACAGAGGATCAGCAGGGCTGCCAGGCAACTGGTATTGTTTAAAAGGAAATAAATATAGCAGCCTCCATATCTCTTTTCACTTTAGGCGTCCTTTAGAAACCGCCCACAGTTCCACATCCCCCACTTCTATTTGATACAACGCTCTCTCAGCCTCCTAGATTGCGAGCTCAGTGGGCCAGGTTCCTCTCATACTCCTGTGTGATAGTTTGTGCCTGCTAGGCATGGTTTTTTATCTGCACAGACTATTTATTGTACAGCGCCGCATTATATGTTGGCGCTTTATAACTAAAATATAATAATAACAGCAGTTTTCTTTCTGTGCCGGATGACAACCTTAAAGGGGAACTGAAGTAAGAGGTATACGGAGGCTGCCATATTTATTTCCTTTTAATCAATGCCAGTTGCCCGGCAGCCCTGCTTGTCTATTTCTCTGCAGTAGTATCTGAATAACACCAGAAACAAGCATGCTGCTAATCTTGTCAGATCTGACAATAATGTATGAAACACCTGATCTGCTGCATGCTTGTTCAGGGGCTATGGCTAATAGTATTAGAGGCAGAGGATCATCAGGGCTGCCAGGCAACTGGTATTGCTTAAAAGGAAATAAACATGGCAGCCTCCATATACCTCTCACTTCCGTTCCCCTTTAAGATGAGGACTAAACGACAAACGATAAATTCCATCTTTACAAAAGCCGAAGTGATACAGAACAAAGAGAGACAGAAGCAGAATAACGCGTCATTCACATTTCACGCCATTTAACAAAAACAAGAGCTTGCAGGACGTGCGTGTGACGGACGCGGAAGCCGCCCAGCGACAAGCGGGGTCGCCGTCCCTTTAACACCCGGTAACCGCGCAACACGGCGTCGCACGTTACAGTAATTTGCGATCAAGAAAAGCCTTTCATCAGGGATTGTCGCAGGGAGAATAAAGAGTCCAGCAAGCACAATTTTTTCATTAATATGAATTTTACAGTCGACGTGAGAAATTCCTTTCAGAATTAAATGTTTCCGCGTTCCCCCTCCCCCCCCCTCATTGAAGCGACGATCTCGGTATAATTTGCATTTCAGTGATGTGCGCAGAAGCTTCGCCACATAATGCCGGCTGTGATAAGGATCTTTTTGAAGTATTGTGAAGCTATATATTTGTGTGTTTAACCTGGGCCTCCGCTAAATCCTCTCCTTCTCCGTCGCTCTGCCACACATGAGGCAAAACTCATAAAAATTCACAGCACAACCTCCACTGCACCAAAAATATGAGCGGCTTAGAGAGAGCGGAGCGCGGCGAGGGGAGGTGGGAATAAAGGAAGGGAAAGAAAAGCACTTTGGAGGGAAAGCGCAGATACTGATCGCTTCTTAAATCTGCACCCGAAATGTCTGATCTTGTGCTGTGATAATGCAGCGGGAGGAAGAGGCGGCAGACATGGCGCTGCGTCAGTGCGTGTTACGGGCGCGCGCCGCAGACCGCTGCCCTGACAATCTGCCGCAGTCTCACAGCCTCTCGGCTTAGGAGAGGCACAGATAAGAGCAGAGCTCACAGGCTTTGACTGGCATTACCACTAACCTCCAATATCTGCTTTAGTGTTTGCCGTCTTGGGGGCAGCGAGGGCGCGCGCGCGGACGCACCGGGGACGGAGATGCTGTGACAGTTCCAGATGGGAGTGTCGTCGGAAGGGGGAGGATAACAAAGCATAAAAAAGGAACTGTAGTAAAAATAACGTCAAGAATAAAACTGCTTATTTTTTTCAACACTAGATTATTAAGTCAGTGTTTGCCCATAATAAAATCTTTCCTCTCCCTGATTTACATTCTGACATTTATCCTAGATGGCGACATCTTTAGTGCTGACAGGTGCAGTTCTGCAGAATGTTTGTTCGCCGAGAGTTCCAAAGCCAGTAAAAAATGTCTCCCAGAATGCTATGGGAAGAGAATTCCGCATAGCTAATCTGCTAATCAGCCTAGGCTGTGACATCACTGGGAGGGCGGGGCAACACACCAATATACAGCAATATATAGATATAGAAAGTGTTTCAGATGCTGAAACCAGGAAAATGGCTGTCATAGGGGCTATCCTGAATAATTTACAGTATTCTACTATACGTCACTACAGCGCCTCTTCAATACAATGCATGTCCCCCTCCCCCCCCCCCTTTCAAAAATAATGTATGCGTAGAATCTTTCCTCTCCCTGATTTACATTCTGACATTTATCACAGGCGCCAACATCTTTAGTCCTGTCAGGTGATCTCTGTGGAATGTCTGTTTACTGAGAATTCTGAAGCCAGTGGAAATAATGGCTGCTTTCTCAGAGTGCTCTGGGAGGAGATTAGCTAAACAGCCTAGGCTAAGCAATACAGGGAGGGCGGAGCGATAGCATCATATGCTGGACATATCAAAGATTACAATGAATGTCTAAATTACCCCTTGATGTGGACCTGAACTTGCACAGGACAGAAGGAAGCCATAGAGAAATGCACCCTGTATGTATTTAGTTTATCCTGTCTAATTCCCCTTTATCTGTGACTAATCACCAGTGTAATTTGATCTCTCAGCTGTGTCTCCTGACTTCCTCGGCAGATAAGCTCATTATAAAGCACGGGATGTTAACAATGTCTGGTTCCATGAAAGCAGCAAGTAGACACACTACAGTTGTATTGCAGGATTTGTATCGGATGTAACAAAGAAATGTTTTTCTTTAAAGGTTACTATGCTGCTGCTTATCTTTTAGAGCAGACAGGAAGTTCTGAGTTCAGGTCCGCTGTAAGAGAAGATAATGAGGTCGGAGGCGGCATGTGATGTCACTGCTGATCTCGGCTCTGTAAGTAAACAAGTCATTCTGCGGATGGAGAGGAATGGATGAGGGATTAGCGCGCGGCGTACTTATTCCTGGAAATAGTTCCGCAATACTTGGAAGGGCTCCCCTGGGCTTGGGTGGAATTTCTGCAGAATACGGCGCGGCCCCCTCCACACACGCGCCAATTCCACGCCGCGGATATCACTTCCACCTAATGGCTGCACGATGATTGCTTATTTATGCACGGCGGACCGTTCCCAGGCAGGCCGAGGAAGGGAGAGAAAGATGTGAGATTGTCATCGATGATTTTATGTCTCTCAGACAGGCGCCGATATGATTACAGTTATGTTCACTTTATTTTTCCTTCCTGCGGAAATTCTCACTTTAAATAAGTTGCTTTACATTCTGAGCACTCGGCGCGGATCTGCATCACCACACAAGCCAGGGTGTTGCTGTAGTGTGCGCATGGCGTGCGGCTGCGGCGGGGGACCGGCCGCCTACAGGGCCCGGAACGCTCTCGAGACAAGACACAGAACGTTTATATTGTGCTTTTATCCTGCCGGGCTCAGGGCTGCGGCCACTTAGCTCCACGAGCGACCAGGATCATTGGGGAGACTTGCCCAAAGACTCCGTACTGTTTTACATACTGGCTTGAGCTGAGATTCGAACCTTGGTCAAAGGCTCAAACTCTTCACCAAAGACAGTCAGTCCGCTACGCAGCATTCATCAACTACCACTATAGCGATTATTTTAGGTTTGGATAATGTGGAAAATGTTGTGAAGCTTTTTAAGTTCACGTGTATCCACTCGTGGGAGAAATCAGTTACATTTTGTCATTTTTGCACAGCTATTTGTGGCAGCGACCACTTTTAGGGGAGCTGCTTCCTGTCCGCAGAGGAAGTGGGTCACTCTATCCCAGAGAAATAGCCAGCCATTAAAAAGAGAAAAAGAAAACTTTGCCGGGGGGGTTGGGAAGTTTTATAAAGTTGAGTTGCTTTTTTTCAGTTTTTGGGAGGAGTGGAAAATGCTTCTAACCAGAAACAGGAGACGTGCTACCAAATAAAATCCACAAGCTGGTCGTCTGCTGATTAATCAACACCGCTGCCAGGCTAACCGATCAGCAACAAGTGTCCTTCAAGGGAGATCTGCCAACGTTCCACTTTTCTCTACTTAAAGGGATGTGGAGGCTGCCATATTTATTTCCTTTTAAACAATGCTTGGTTGTCCTCCTGATCCTCTGCCTCTAATACTTTTAGCCATAGCCCCTGAACAAGCATGCAGCAGATCAGGTGCTCTGACTGAAGTGAGACTGGTTTAGCTGTATGCTTGTTTCAGGTGTGTGATTCAGACACTACTGTAGCCAAATAGATCAGCAGGACAGCCAGGCAACTAGTATTGTTTAACAGGAAATACATATGGCAGCCTCCATATCCCTGTCACTTCAGGAGTCCTTTAATTCCAGACTCCAGTCCCCATACACAGTAGGGATAACAGAAAATCAGAGACAATGAGGTGAACACCCCTGGACACGATGAGGAGCAGCCAGCTAACTGGACTGGATCCAGCGCGGGAGGATCAGGAATTAATCTTATGGCGGGGAGGTGTCTCTAATATTTCTCTGTATCAAGCCCACAAATGTTGTAAGGATTCTGATGGTGACCCTAAATCCATAGAATGAAGTAAGTACACCCTCTCTTGTGAAGAGATGTTCAAGCAGGGCTGTGGAGTCGGAGTCATACTATTTTTGGGTACCTGGAGTCGGAGTCAGTGGTTTCATAAACTGAGGAGTCAGAGTTGGATGATTTTTGTACCCACTCCATAGCTGTATGCAGCTTAAAATTGGACCAATCAGAGTCAAAGGACCAATCATAGTTAACAAGAAGCTATTATCACTGGCAAGTGGCAAAATCTCAAAAGTTTATAAGCAAGTCAAAATGATTACCATCTGACCATCTCTGAAATTGGTTACAGTTCTTACTTTATTTCTGGTCACAAGACTCCTTGAAGCAGGCCCGGCGGTGAAAGTGTTAAGCCAGGCAGGAAGCCGTCTATATCTTTGTCCCATGAAAAGGGATAAAAGACGAGAGTTGGGTTTCTGGACATTGTGTTTGCCCAGCGGAACGTAGAGAGACGGAATTAACATTCCCCGAGCTCTCAGCCGGTGTAGCCGGATGGGCAACTATTCGCATAATAAAGTCCACTTGGCAAACATTTAACCGACCCCCACCGCCTCTTTGCCGCACCTTCCAGCTGACTCACCCATCCGAGAAACCAACACGCAAACCCAAAACTCTTCAAAGCGGCCCAATAAGGTCGTATTTCAACCTCAAGCACTTGAAATGCCACCTGCATAGAGTCTTTGTTTCCCAGGTCAGGTTCCGTTTAGGTCCAGCGCCAATCAATAATGCAGCGTTCCTTTGCAAACCTGCATTTATTGTATTTATTCTAACAGCGACACTTTACACCTTTCTTCCCTTCCTCCCTTTTTCCAGCTGCACGACTCTGAAAAAAAAGCAAACAAAAAACATCCGAAGCTATTTTGAGTCTGGGTTACGGTTCGCCCATCCCGTTGACATGATTTACCGCGGACAGGACGATAACCATTAACTAAATATGATCTTTGTAACGTAAAAAAAATGATTCCATGTATTTATTGTCTGCCATTGATTTTTTGTCTGCTGTTTAATCATCTTTCAGCTATTTCCAGCATTGATGGCCCAGGGAAATAGAGTGGACTGGATGATGATATTATGGCCTACGGTCTCTCGTTCTGAACTTCACTCTACTTGATAAATTTATATTGTTGCAGTGGAAGGGCTCGAGAGCAGCATTGCTTTATGGCAATACTTAACGCTGCGAGTGCTGACTGGGTGTAGATTAAACAGTCAGAAATAAATTACATTTTGGTCCATATAAAATAGTATTTGTGAATAGGCTGGGCAGATGATTGGAAGGCCACTGTTCCTATAAAAACACAGGAGTGCAACTAAAAATCATGCCCCCCTTCCTCCCATATGCAACCTTTCATGGAAATGCCTAATGTTCAAACATTCTTCCTACGCCCCTTGGTGACTCTGATGACCTAATGGACAATCTGCCCAGTGCCCCCATAACAATGTGGCCACCATGACTCCACCCATAACACCTGCTCAGTAAGGGGGTGTCTCTGTATTTACACAAGTCTGAGAGGTGTGACTGTTCTGAGATACTGTAAGTAAACTTAAAGAGACTCTGTAACAAAAATTGCATCCTGTTTTTTATCATCCTACAAGTTCCAAAAGCTATTCTAATGTGTTCTGGCTAACTGCAGCACTTTCTACTATGACAGTCTCTGTAATAAATCAATGTATCTTTCCCCTGTCAGACTTGTCGGCCTGTGTCTGGAAGGCTGCCAAGTTCTTCAGTGTTGTGGTTCTGCTATGAACTCCCCCTTTCAGGCCCCTCTGTGCACACTGCCTGTGTGATATTTAGATTAGAGCAGCTTCTCTCTTCTCTCTTATCTTTTACAAGCTGGATAAATCGTCCTCTGAGCTGGCTGGGCTTTCACATACTGAGGAATTACAGACAAGGGCAAAGCTGTTTGCAGGAAGAAACGAGCAGCCTGAAACTTCAGTGCATGAGATTCTGCAGGGAGAAAGAAACACACAAATGATCTCTTGAGATTCAAAAGGAAGGCTGTATACAGCCTGCTTGTGTATGGATGTATTTTCTATGTGTGGACATACTGTACATCAACCTACTTCCTGTTTTGGTGGCCATTTTGTTTGTTTATAAACAAACTTTTTAAAACTGTGTTTAACCACTTTTAATGCGGCGGGGAGCGGCGAAATTGTGACAGAGGGTAATAGGAGATGTCCCCTAACGCACTGGTATGTTTACTGTTGTGTGATTTTAACAATACAGATTCTCTTTAAAGAGGAACTCCAGTGAAAATAATGTAATAAAAAAAGTGCTTCATTTTTACAATAATTCTGTATAAATGATTTAGTCAGTGTTTGCCCATTGTAAAATCTTTCCTCTCCCTGATTTACATTCTGACATTTATTACATGGTGACATTTTTACTGCTGGCAGGTGACGTAGCTTTTTTGGCAGTTGGAAACAGCTGTAAACAGCCATTTCCCACAATGCAACAAGGTTCACAGACAGGAAACTGCCAGGAGTACCACAGGTACAGGTCCTCAGAGTTTCTTGTGGGAGGGGTTTCACCACAATATCAGTCATACAGCGCCCCCTGATGATCTGTTCATGAAAAGGAATAGATTTCTCATGTAAAAGGGGGTATCAGCTACTGAATGGGATAAAGTTCCATTCTTGGTCGGAGTTTCTCTTTAAATATCTTAAAACGGAAGCTATTCTGCCTGTGGCTTCAGTGCTTTGTGAGTCATTGATGGGAAAACATGGCGGCTGGATGGTTAGAACTCTCGGCATGCAGTTTGAGAGTCTCAGGTTGGATCTGATGTTCAGAGCACTATTTGTATGTTGTTTGTATGTTCTTCCCATGTTCCCTCCAGGCAGAACCTTCAAACCTGGAGACACATCACAAGAAATAAAATCAATCCTACTTAACCAGATCTTTATGTTCTTCAGCTTTTACTAGACCAACCCAGCGTACAGAATCTGAGGCGAGAGGGATATGGAGGCTGCCATATTTATTTTCCATTACAGGGGATAGTGCTGTGACTCATGCCTGCTGATTACACTCTTGTCACACTCAATTGTAGCTAAATAAACAAACACAGCTCAGTGCAGCTGATTTCTACAGCATTTCTATGTGCAATGAACACTTTTCAGTCTGTTCTTTGCAAGAGCTAGAGTCCGCTTTAAGCAATACTAGTTTCCTAGCAGCCCTGCTGATCTCTTTAGCTGCAATAGTGTCTGAATCACACACCTGAGACAAGCATGCAGCGAATCTAGTCACACTTCAGTCAGAGCACCTTATCGGCATGCTTGTTCAGGGGCTATGGTTAAAAGTATTAAAGGCAGAGGATCAGAAGGACAGCCAGGCGATCTGCATTGTTTAAAAGAACATGAATATGGCAGCCTCCATGTGTCTCCCACCTCGGGTTCCCTTTAACATGAAACAGGGGAGGGTGCTGTAATTTTCTCCTCCATAGAGCTGGCTCATTATAGACACTTTATTTCTGTCCCTATAGTGTCCCTCTTTGTCGGAGCTATCGGCTGTTTATTGTTTTTACATTTCTCCCGAATTGCCTGAGAGGCGGTCAGATGAGGCCGGGTGCGCAAAGCTTCGCCCGTCTATTTCGCTTGTTGTTGGAGAAGAGAATACTCCACTTCTGACGCTATCGGGGGAGAAAATTATGGAGGTCAGCTGCCATCCACAACGCCGAGCGTTTCCGTTTTATAAAAGGGAATAAATGACAATTAATTTGCGAGGAATGCAGTCGGGGTGAGGAATATTCAAGGTAATCGCGACAGAGAAAACAACCACAGATCTCTCCATCAATAACTGTCATTGTCTGAAATAAAATGTCATGGAATAAAGTCGCCGCCAGTTCTGAATAATTCGATTTGTGAGAAATCTCTGCCTCCGTCGAAGTCAAGGTAACGGCACAAACGGCAGATCATCTAATTCCCGGCATTACAACTCATATTTTACTGTGCTGAAAAAAAAGCCAACGGAACAATAAATATTATTTCATATTCAGAAAAATCTCTTTCAAATAGTTTAGTTTTTACGTGATTGTGGAAAGTACTTGGGCATTAAAGTGTACCTGACGTGACGTGACATGATAAGATAAACATGGGTACATATTAAACCTGACGTGACATGTGACAGGATGAGATAAACATGGGTACATATAGTACCTGATGTGACATGTGACAGGATGAGATAAACATGGGTACATATAGTACCTGACATGACATGTGACAGGATGAGATAAACATGGGTACATATAGAACCTGACGTGACGTGACAAGATGCGATAAACATGGGTACATATAGTACCTGACGTGACATGTGACAGGATGAGATAAACATGGGTACATATAGAACCTGACGTGATGTGACAAGATGCGATAAACATGGGTACATATAGTACCTGACATGACATGTGACAGGATGAGATAAACATGGGTACATATAGTACCAGAACTGACATGTGATATGATGAGATAAGCATAGTTAAATATAGAACCTGACGTGACGTGACAAGATGCGATAAACATGGGTACATATAGTACCTGACGTGACATGTGACATGATAAGATAAACATGGGTACATATAGTACCTGACGTGACATGTGACATGATAAGATAAACATGGGTACATGTAGTACCTGAGCTGACACTCAGCAGTTGCATAGTTACATAGTTGGTGTGCTTGAAAAAAAGACATCCGTCCATCAAGTTCAACCAGAAGGAAAAAAAAACACACCATCCTGAACCCGCACATATCCCAGGTGATCCAGGGGAAGGCTAAAAACCTTATAGGGCCTGGACCAATTAGCCTTAAAAGGGAAAATTTCCTTCCCTACTCCAGGTGGCAGTCAGATAAATCCCTGGATCAACTCTCCTTGGAATTATCTAGTAATTTAAGCCGTGAATGCCCTTCAATGCAAGTGAAGCATTCATCCCAAAAAAGTTAGTAAACTCCTCACGTCTTTGTAAATTCTGGATGATATCTTCTCATGGGACCAGGGCTAGGCAGAGGCGAGAGAGGCTCCAGTCTCAGGGCGCAGTATAGGTGGGGGTGCACAACTCACTCAGTTATCATTCCCCTATTGTGTTTGAAGCAGAGAGAAATAAGAAAAGGGCGTACATGGCAGGGACTGCAAGCCAGATAACTAGAGATGAAGGTGTTGGGGGCCCTGGGGCGCCTCTTAGTGTAATAGAAATCAGTTTGTGACGGCTGGGGTGGGACGGATGGAGGGACGTACTTTGGTGTCTCAGCCTTGGGTGCTGGAGGACCTTGTCCCGGCTCTGCATGGGACAGCACTGCAGAGGTGACGCTGTGATACAATGTAAAGCAGTCAGTGTACAGCTTGTATAACAGTGTAATATTGTATGATATCTTCTCATGGGACAGCACTGCAGAGGTGACGCTGTGATACAATGTAAAGCAGTCAGTGTACAGCTTGTATAACAGTGTAATATTGTAGGATATCTTCTCATGGGACGGCACTGCAGATGTGACGCTGTGACAATGTAAAGCAGTCAGTGTACAGCTTGTATAACAGTGTACATATTGTATGATATCTTCTCATGGGACAGCACTGCAGATGTGACACTGTGATACAATGTAAAGCAGTCAGTGTACAGCTTGTATAACAGTGTAACTATTGTATGATATCTTCTCATGGGACAGCACTGCAGATGTGGCACTGTGATACAATGTAAAGCAGTCAGTGTACAGCTTGTATAACAGTGCAATATTGTATGATATCTTCTCATGGGACAGCACAGCAGATGTGACACTGTGATACAATGTAAAGCAATCAATGTACAGCTTGTATAACAGTGTAATATTGTATGATATCTTCTCATGGGACAGCACTGCAGATGTGACACTGTGATACAATGTAAAGCAGTCAGTGTACAGCTTGTATAACAGTGCAATATTGTATGATATCTTCTCATGGGACAGCACTGCAGATGTGACGCTGTGATACAATGTAAAGCAGTCAGTGTACAGCTTGTATAACAGTGTAAATATTGTATGATATCTTCTCATGGGACAGCACTGCAGATGTGACACTGTGATACAATGTAAAGCAGTCAGTGTACAGCTTGTATAACAGTGTAACTATTGTAGGATATCTTCTCATGGGACAACACTGCAGATGTGACACTGTGATACAATGTAAAGCAGTCAGTGTACAGCTTGTATAACAGTGTAAATATTGTATGATATCTTCTCATGGGACAGCACTGCAGATGTGACACTGTGATACAATGTAAAGCAGTCAGTGTACAGCTTGTATAACAGTGTAATATTGTAGGATATCTTCTCATGGGACGGCACTGCAGATGTGACGCTGTGACAATGTAAAGCAGTCAGTGTACAGCTTGTATAACAGTGTACATATTGTATGATATCTTCTCATGGGACAGCACTGCAGATGTGACACTGTGATACAATGTAAAGCAGTCAGTGTACAGCTTGTATAACAGTGTAACTATTGTATGATATCTTCTCATGGGACAGCACTGCAGATGTGGCACTGTGATACAATGTAAAGCAGTCAGTGTACAGCTTGTATAACAGTGCAATATTGTATGATATCTTCTCATGGGACAGCACTGCAGATGTGACACTGTGATACAATGTAAAGCAGTCAGTGTACAGCTTGTATAACAGTGCAATATTGTATGATATCTTCTCATGGGACAGCACAGCAGATGTGACACTGTGATACAATGTAAAGCAATCAATGTACAGCTTGTATAACAGTGTAAATATTGTATGATATCTTCTCATGGGACAGCACTGCAGATGTGACACTGTGATACAATGTAAAGCAGTCAGTGTACAGCTTGTATAACAGTGTAACTATTGTATGATATCTTCTCATGGGACAGCACTGCAGATGTGACACTGTGATACAATGTAAAGCAGTCAGTGTACAGCTTGTATAACAGTGTAAATATTGTATGATATCTTCTCATGGGACAGCACTGCAGATGTGACACTGTGACACAATGTAAAGCAGTCAGTGTACAGCTTGTATAACAGTGTAATATTGTATGATATCTTCTCATGGTACAACACTGCAGATGTGACGCTGTGATACAATGTAAAGCAGTCAGTGTACAGCTTGTATAACAGTGTAATATTGTATGATATCTTCTCATGGGACAGCACTGCAGATGTGACGCTGTGATACAATGTAAAACAGTCAGTGTACAGCTTGTATAACAGCGACTAACTCAACACAAGGCCATTAATGTCTAAACCGCTGGTAACAAAATTGAGTACACCACTAAGTAAATAAATGTGTCAACATTCCAACCAATTAGACATTTTCCCTTCCTGGTAAACTCTCATACTACACGGAGGCGGTAAAATTGCCCAATCAAAGACCAATCAACATTGGATGTGAATAGGGCTATAAAACTACATTGGAGGTGAAATTTCTCCTGGATGGCTGCTCTGTCCTTTCCCCAAAAAAATAACAAACATTGCAGAGGTGACAAGGAGTTCGTTGGTGCAGCAAGACTGCAAATCTCTCTTTGTAAATCAGAATACAAAATAATAAAGTTCTAAAAAAAAACAAAAAACACACAACCTAAGAAGAACCAAAGACGTAAAATGCAAATGTGTCACCAGGGCGCAAGGCTAACATTTGTAATGGAATTTATGAATAATAAACAGCCTAACTGGAAGGAGCAAACATTGACTCTGCTGTGAGCGAGGCCCAACTATGTACACTCTCTTTATTAATTTGATGTGCGCTGCGAGATATCGGACGGCTGTCCCATTCACGTGGCTTATTATAATTAAAATATGAGCTTCCCACTTTCTGCATGTTCAGCGTGTGCGGGGTGCAGTGTATGTATGTTTAATTAAATTAGATACATGAAAAGGGAAGAGACAGATGGAGAGAGAGCTCACAGTAACATCCAAATCAAAGCGGTAAAAACAATATATGTATAGCGAGGAAATAAAGGCGACCTTGTGTGTCAAATGAAAAAGGCTCTAATTAGTAGGAAGAGCTGATAAAATCTTACTGCAGTATCTGCAGAGGAGTTGCAGGAACAGCCGACAGTCATATATTAATGCTCTCGCAGCTTGTTCAGGATTGGCCACGGCAAGAGCTGCTACACTAAACAGCAAGTGGCCACTGGGGACACCAATGGGAAATGGCCACCGAGAGGAGTACTCAAGACACCTGATGCACGAGAGTGCTGAATGGCAGTTAATTAGCCGCTCATATTTCATGCATATTTGGCACTGGTACAATGTACTGTGTATACGGTTTCCCCCAAATTAGACCTGTACTGAGAATAGGCCCAAGCTATGATTGCGTTCAGGATTTTTGAAGATGCTCGAAAAATAAGCCCTACTCCAATAATAAGACCTAGTTACAGTTCATTAAAAAGTTAACGTAAATAGTGTGCAGGCAGCTACAACATGCATGTAAAACAGTAAAATCCTTAAAGAGTAACTGTCAGGCTGCAGAAGCTAATTTAAACCTCTATTCTCCTGTGTTAAACAGTTTAGAAGGAAGACCAAAAGCCATTAGTGAAGATAAAAATCTCAGTTACCTTTGATGTGTGCTTATCTTAAAGTCTGTTATAGACCCATAAGGACGCAAGCCGCATACTAAACTGCAAAGCATTCTGGGGCCCTCCCCTCGGCTGCTAATGAGACGTTACAGCAGCTTGTAATCAGTCCAGCGCGTAGCACTGATAAATCTCCGGGCAGAGTACTCTGCAGGAGTCAGCTATTGTTCCTAGCCACATGGCTCATTAATATTCACTGCACACTGTGTTGTTCAAGTAGGAGCTTATCTGTGATCAGGAAGCAGGCAGGACATGACGACACATTTGACAGAAAAACATGGAGCCTGCCATGAGCTGTCAGGAGCATCTATCTCTGCATATACTATATACAAATTCTGTGAAATACAAACGTGGACAGTGAAATGCATATGTAATGTAAGTACAGCCAATCTTTAGCTACTGATATGTGTTTATTTTCTCTGAGACCCTATACCTAACAGCTCCTCTTTAAGCAATAGAATGCAGCAGGACAGATAGAGCCTTCACCAAGGAAAGCAGATACCCCCCAAAAAAGAGTCACACTCCAAAGACCCCCACAAGACCCACAACAATAAGGGTTGGCGATTGCCGACTCTGTAAATGTAGATTGATGTATATGGAAAAGAAAATAGAGTTACAAGAAGTTAATGATGGGATTCAGGGTTTGGAGAGTTCATGATGATTCTCCAAAATGGGGTGGAGTGACTAGATTTGAATAATTGTTGATTTTTTATTTAAGAATAGTTGTTAATTGTTGTTCATGGAAAAATAAGACATCCCCTGGAAATAAGCCCTAATGCATCTGGTGGAGCAAAAATGAATGGAAGACCCGGTCTTACTTTTGGGGAAACACGGCATGAATATGGTTGTATCGCACAATATCTGTGTAACCTGTTTTTAGATGTGTGGTATGTCTGGCAGATATTATCTGCTGCTGTGGATATACAACGGGCAAAATGCTGGAAAAGGGCAGACAGGTGATGGATAAAGAGAATTAAAGAGGAAGAGAAATGAGGTAGGAAGGGGGAAAAAGGGAAGGGAAGAAGAGATGATGAGAAAAGTAGAAAGCGGGGAAACAGAGAGGCAAAAACTGGAAGCAATAGGAAAATAAGAGAGGGGAAAAATTAGAGGGAAAGAAGGGGGGGGGGGGGGGGGGAGGGGGGAGAAGGTAAGGGTAAAAGTATGAAGAAAGTATGAATAAGAAAAGTTTGGGGGGATAAATAGGAAGGGAGAAGCAAAGATGTCAGATAAAGTGGAAGGGAGGAGCAAAGATGTCAGATAAAGAGAAAGGGAGGAGCAAAGATGTCAGATAAAGAGAAAGGGAGGAGCAAAGATGTCAGATAAAGAGGAAGGGAGGAGCAAAGATGTCAGATAAAGAGGAAGGGAGGAGCAAAGACGTCAGATGAAGTGGAAGGGAGGAGCAAAGATGTCAGACAGGAAGTTAGAGAAAAGAGAGGGGATAAAGGAGATCGGAAGAAAGAGGAAGAGGAGGGAAATAAGAGGGAGAAGAGACAAAAGAGATAAGAAGAAAAGGAAATGACAAGCAGAATGAGAGGGGGAGGGGGAGGAACCCAATGAGTGGGGGAGGAGGAACCCCAACATCCCTCCCCCTCCCTCCCCCACACACACAAAATAGAGAAATAAAGTTTTCATACTATTTGCCGCACCAAACTAGAGAGAATATTTGGGTCTGGAGTTTGGCCTTAAAGTATTAAAAAAAGAAAATCTATATGGCGCGTCTTTTTCTAGCAGGTTCTCTTGGCACAGGACTCAGGAGCCGCTGTACATTTTATGGGTATATTTCCTGCAACCTCGAGGCGTTTACCCGCTGCAGTCCGGCTTAATGCGCAGTCTTCGTCCAGCTCCATGAAGTCAGAGAGACATTAATCATCTTTCTGAAGCATCAGCCCGAAGTTTGGCCGCTGCTGGCCGGACGGTTGGGCTGCCGGACTCGGGAGTCTGTGAGTTTAAATATAATATCAGCGGTAGTGTTCTGTTGGCATGGCATTCCGCAGTAATCATTTATGGCCCGTGGTGCCAGTAAGAAGCCAGACAAGTGGGACCGCTATGATTTACGGAGCCACACTCGGGCCAAAAATTGATATTTTTATTTCGTCGATAGTGTTTCTTCAAACTTTTTTTATTTTTTTATTTTCTAATAACATTAAGGAACATCTTAAAACTTCAGATTACGGCGGCATTTCTTGCCTGGCGGTGGGGTTTAAGTTATGGTTTAATATGATCCGTATTTTAATTTTATTTTTGCAGAGCAATTTGTGGAAATGGATTTTAGAAGACGTCCGGTTTAATGAAAGAGATCATTTCAAGGCTAAACGGCGACAATACGACGTTATCGAATGGGCGAGATTCTGTCTGCATGCTTAGAACTGTAAAGTGTCGCAGCTCAATGATTCCACAGAATATAACTAATATAGATATGTATTTATTCGATACGCACAACAGCGGAAAACAAGTATTCAGAACTCACGGACCAATCCAACATACTGATGAGGAAAGAGGGACAACGTATAGCAAGAACTCAGACCTCACAGACTTATCCTGATGTGGAGGGAGGGGCAATATAAAGAAAGAACTCAGACCTCACAGACTTATCCTGATGAGGAGGGAAGGGCAATATAAAGAAAGAACTCAGACCTCACAGACTTATCCTGATGTGGAGGGAGGGGCAATATAAAGAAAGAACTCAGACCTCACAGACTTATCCTGATGTGGAGGGAGGGGCAATATAAAGAAAGAACTCAGACATCACAGACTTATCCTGATGTGGAGGGAGGGGCAATATATAGCAAGAACTCAGACCTCACAGACTTATCCTGATGTGGAGGGAGGGGCAATATAAAGCAAGAACTCAGACCTCACAGACTTATCCTGATGTGGAGGGAGGGGCAATATATAGCAAGAACTCAGACCTCACAGACTTATCCTGATGTGGAGGGAGGGGCAATATAAAGCAAGAACTCAGACCTCACAGACTTATCCTGATGTGGAGGGAGGGGCAATATATAGCAAGAACTCAGACCTCACAGACTTATCCTGATGTGGAGGGAGGGGCAATATATAGCAAGAACTCAGACCTCACAGACTTATCCTGATGTGGAGTGAGGGGCAATATAAAGCAAGAATTCAGACCTCACAGACTGATCCTGATGTGGAGGGAGGGGCAATATAAAGAAATAACTCAGACCTCACAGACTTATCCTGATGTGGAGGGAGGGGCAATATAAAGCAAGAACTCAGACCTCACAGACTTATCCTGATGTGGAGGGAGGGGCAATATAAAGCAAGAACTCAGACCTCACAGACTTATCCTGATGTGGAGGGAGGGGCAATATAAAGCAAGAACTCAGACCTCACAGACTTATCCTGATGTGGAGGGAGGGGCAATATAAAGAAAGAACTCAGACCTCACAGACTTATCCAACACCCTGATGTGGACACAAGGGGGAAAGGGGCGGCCAAATATTGATAAAACTGGGTTAAAAACACTAAAACAGAACAAAGTGAGGTGGCTTACCTCAATGATAAAAAAATTTGTATATGAAATTAACAAACTTTTTATTAAGCACCAGGCAACATGTTTTGTGGGCGCTGCCAAGAACCCAGGAAACGTATTGCCCAATGCTTAAAGGGTCATTATGGTGAAAAATTGTAAAATTTTAAATATGTGCAAACATAGACAAATAAGAAGTACGTTTCTCCCAGAGTAAAATGAGCCATAAATTACTTCTCTCCTATGTTGCTGTCACTTACAGTAGGTAGTAGAAATCTGACAGAAGCGACAGGTTTTGGACTGGTCCATCTCTTCATGGGGGATTCTCAGCAAGGCTTTTATTCTTTATAAAGATATTCCCTAAAAAGGATTTAAACAATAATGCTAACCAGCTTCCCTGCTTGCTACACAGTTTTTTGGCAGTTGGACGGAGCAACTGCCATTCACTAAGTGCTTTTGAAAATAAATAAATCCCTGAGAATCCCCCATGAAGAGATGGACCAGTCCAAAACCTGTCGCTTCTGTCAGATTTCTACTACCTACTGTAAGTGACAGCAACATAGGAGAAAAGTAATTTATGGCTCATTTTACTCTGAAAAAAACATACTTCTTATTTGCATATGTTTACACATATTTTACATTTTACAATTTTTCGCCATTGCGCCCCTTTAATAAAATTTGTCCTTGTGTAACTTGCCCTCCTGTGAGAGGGGTGTTCTAATTTGGTTCGGTGTACCCTCACCTGTATAGACAAATTGGAGTTCTTTGCCAAGAGTGCGATCAGTGTCCAGTCTATCTGGACACCATCGTGGAGTCGGGGTTGTTGATCTCCAACTGCTGTCAGTGGTTGGTTGCTGCAACCTCCATTTGTGAGTACCACCCTGCACCACACATTTCACTCTCTGTCATTACTTATTACACTGTTGGGGCTCTCGTTGTCACTTTTTTTCTAGGGTGTCACTCTTGATCACCCTACACATCTGCTTCCTGACGCGGAGGGAGGAGCTGGGAAATTTTATTGCTGGAATTGTATTGGCAGGCCACTCCCTTTCCCAGAAGTCAATGCTGCCCACTCCACACCCCCAACTCCACAGACCACAGTGATTTGGGAGGGAGGGGGATGGCCCAGCTATGCCTCCTCCCATAAGGCATGGGTGTGGTTTCTGACGGCACGGCGCACCACTTGAAGAGACAAGGGCAGTCAGAAGATATAATGCAAATCACACAGTCACTGTGGGTATTGGTCAACTTTAAAAGAACTAAACAAAAACATTTGTGTTTATATAAGAGTATTATTAATATTCCTGGAATGAGACATTAAAGGACATCAGAAGTGTATATGGAGGCTGCCATATTTCTTTCCAGGTAAACAATACCAGTTGCCTGGCAGTCCTTGTTCACACCGCTCCCCTGTCCGTCCCTCCGCCTCCCTACATAGCAACACAGTGCGTCGTCAGCTACACAGCTGACAGGCATCTGTGCAGCCCCGCCCATCGATGTCGCCCAAGGAGATCGGGTTCTGATACCTGATGGGCGGCATCCATCCAAGGTGTGTACGCACCTTCAGAGGTCGAGGATCAGCAGGACAGCCAGGCAATCTGCATTGTTTAAAATGAAATAAATATGGCAGCCTCCATATTCTTCTCACCTCAGGTTCCCTTTAACATGAAACAGAGTAGGATGGAAGAGCAGTGGACTATTTGCAATGCACGTTAAAAGGATATAAATATGGCAGCCGCCCTCCTTCTCACTTTAGTTGTCCTTACAGTGGTGGGTGCTGCTGGCATTCAGAGGACTTTTTTTTAATAAATATTTTAATTGGCAGAATTCTGCAATATAAAAATATATTAAAAAATTTTTTTCTAAATTTTAAAGGGGAAGCCCAATGGTGCAGCCATGTAGGGTAGGCGGAGCTTCAAGCGCAACCATACAAATGTTGCCACTGTTGAAATGACTAAAAAAATCTGCAACAAACCCAGTGGAGGTTTTGAAGGCTCCGTTTCGGGTGGACTCGTCGGTCTATAATTGGGGATTGCGGCTGCAGGAACTCTCCAGGTATTCTGTACGAGGAAACGCCGTCTCTGTCACACTGATTGTTCCTTCCTCTGTTATTTCTCTCCCCGAATCTCAGCTCTTCGGGTAACCTATATTCTCAGGCCAAACAGGAATTTGCCGGCAATTGTTTTAAAGTCGAGATACCCTAGAGGTAAAAGTTTCTTGATGCATGAGGACCCGATAATGAAAGTGCGGAAAGGGTGGCGAGGAAGACGTGACTGAACTACAAGGAGCAGAACATGGGGAGATAATGGGATCTCAGGGGAGGTGGGGTGATAGGACCGGACATGCCGTGATGATAAATGTTGTTAATTTTAGCTGGAAGTCTCCGGGAAAAATAAGAGAAAAAAAAAAATCACAGCCTTGATTAGACGCAACTCGTTACAGACCAAACGTGGAGAAGGCTTTAATGAAGTATGAACACGACCTGGACACCGAAATTATATAAATTATAATAATAAAGTTGAAATAAGCAGAGTTTGGGATTTAATTCCGGAATGATTCTGTACTGGTGAACGCATGAACTGTGAACTCATGTGGGTGGGGCTTAAAGGAGCTCTCTAGACGTAAAAGCTCATTTTACAGATAAACCAAGTCCTTCGTGTATTTTTCTAACTAATAGTTCCCCCCTTTGACTGTTATTCATTTATCTTATTTGTGCAATTGGCTAGCCCTTTCAGCTTTTTCTGCAAAACAAAGCCTGTAAAAAGGTCTGTGCTTATTGGTTTGACACAAACCTGCACACAGCACTGCAAGCAGGAGCACAGCTGGGACAAGGTCCTCCAGCACCGGAGACTGAGACACCAAAGTGCGCCCCTCCATCCCTCCCACCTCAGCCGTCACACCCTGACTGCTATTAGACTAAGAGGCACCCCAGGGCCCCCAACACCTTAATCTCTAGTTATCTGGCTTGGAGTCACTGCCATGTATCCCCTTTTCTTATTTCTCTCTGCTTCAAACACAATAGGGGAATGATAGCTGAGTGAGTTGTGCGCCCCTCCTACACTGCGCCCTGAGGCTGGAGCGTCTCTCGCCTCTGCCTCGCCCCGCACCCCCTCCTACACTGCACCCTGAGGCTGGAGCCTCTCTCAGCTCTGCCCAGCCCTGCGCCCCCTCCTACACAGTGCCCTGAGGCTGGAGCCTCTCTCCCCTCTACCATCGGCCCTGTGCCCCCTCCTACACTGTGCCCTGAGGCTGGAGCCTCTCTCGCCTCTGCCATAGGCCCGGCCCTGGGCAGGAGGCTGCTGCTGCCCTCCCTGCTAAAACCACACCCAGGGCCGGGCCGAGGCATAGGCCGGAGAGGCTCCAGCCTCAGGGCGCAGTGTAGGAGGGGGCGCAGAATTAATTCAGCTGTCATTCCTAATTGTGTTTGAAGCAGAAAGAAATAATAAAAGAAGATACATAGCAGTGACTGCAGGCCAGATAACTAGATATTAAGGTGTTGGGGAGGTTGTGGGCCCTGTGGCGCCTCTTAGTCTAATAGCAATCAGTGTTTGATGGCTCGGGTGGCAGGGATGGAGGGGCGCACTTTGGCGTCTCAGCCTTGGGTGCTGGAGGACCTTGTCCCGCCTCTGACCACACCCACCAGAGACTGACAGCCCATAAAAATCAGCACATAGCTGTCAGCCTCTAGCAGAGAGGTGTGGCTTCAGCAGGGAGAACGGGTCTTTCCCTTCCCCTCTACTCTATGGACAGTGCCCCGGCGGTAGCCACATGACCTCCCATCATTAGAGGCCGGTGAGCTCTGACGTTGGATGGAGACGAAGGAAGTCGGAACGGATGTGAACATCAGCAGAACAATATATGGACACCAATGGCTTATATGATTTTATTTAGTACAGGAAGCTTTTAAAACCTTATTTCATTCTCAGCTTTTATAACTGCATAAAAATAATAAAGAAATACAGATGCAGCAGATTGCAGGTGTCCAGCTATGCATTATAAACAGCAGATGACCCCTTACCCTCTCTACCCCCTCCGCCCCCCGAGTCACATAATACCACCAGAGACGGCGAGGCGGAGATGACTGCAATCCTCACCGCAGCCCCGCCTCTCTAGGGACTGCCTGCCTATCTACAGACCATCAGGTGCAAGGTAGGCGTGGCTACGACATGGACTATAATTACCTCCACCCACATGCCCTGAGATCTGTCATTGTGGGCCATACCACCTGACTGGCTGCCAGAGGGGGAGATTAATTAATGTGAGGAGTCTGTAGGATGTGGGCAGTGAGGAGGATCTGGTCATCACTGCAACTGCAACTTCAGATTTTCATTGACCTGAACTCTTGCACAGGACAGAAGTAAAAAAACACAGAGAAATGCACCCTTAATGTATTTAGAGAGTTTAGCCTAAGCCCACCTCATTTGTGACTAATTACCACCGTAATTTGATCTCTCAGCTGTGTCAGTTCAGGAATCTCCTCTGCCACGGCAGAACAGCTAATTTGTAGACACAGTATGTTTGCTTCCATGAAAGCAGGAAGTAGACACACTGCAGATTTATTGCGGGATTTGTATCAGCTGTAACAAAAAAAAAGTTGTTCTTCAAAAGTTATTATTCTGTTGCTTATCTTTTAGAGCAGAAAGGAAGTTCTGAGCAGAGGTCCACTTTAAACTCCAGGCTATAAGCCCCCCCCCCCCATGCAGCAGGTCAGCGGACAACACATGGAATTTAAATACTGCTCCGCCTGCTGGTCATTAAAGGGTTAACGATTTCTACAGCAGATTAAAACGTCCCCTGGAAGCTGCAGAGATTGTATTAAAACAACCAGGGCTTAAAAATGCAATCTATGCAAAACGGGCGAACTTCCCACGGAGGGAGCCCGACGCGTTTCACTCTCTCTCTCTCTTTCCATAATCCACAGAAATATGAACCATTTGCAGAAATCCACAGTGTTTAGTGTATTTAATTATCAGAAACATGACTTGCTCAGATCAGGAGGGCAAATACATCCCGAACAGGAGATTTAAAGCTTTAATGAAATTGGCCACCGGCTCGCACCGCGCCTGACCTCTTCCCAAATGCCTGTGAGCTCTCTTACCGCCCCGCGCCTTGCTGGAAATCTCACATATTTATTTACCATAGATGTCTCTTAGTTTATGCAAACATATGGGCTTAATCAGCGGGCCAGGAGCGGCGGGAGGGGAGAAGTTCAGCAACCCCTATCACCGACTCCGCTTACTGACCGCCGAGAGACGAAAGGTGCTTTGTGATTGGCTGCTGGGGCCTCCGGTATATCACCGCTCTACTTTATGGTGTTCTCCTCCGAAATAACTCTCATGGGTTCCTGGTTCTTTGTTTATGTGTTTTTGTGATGCAATTGAGTTTGGGAAGGACTCATAAATCGATTTCCAGTGAGTGATGTCATTAGACGGGGGCGTTCTGCGGTCTTTGCTGAAATATATCTTGGAAAAGTCCATTATTGGTGCATTATTAGACTTTCTGTAGTTGTGTGCCGGTTTGTCTATCGATCTGCCTCCTATTTATCCATCCACGTATCAGTATCCACCCAAATAATTATCTCATCCACTTTCTCTCTTCTCCTTATTCTCTTTGTTTTACATGCTTTCACCCTGTTGTGAAAACACGTATTCGAACTCTTTACTTACCCCTATCTCCCCTCTATTTACCCCCTCCCCCCCCCCCCCCCCCTTACTTTCTATCCCTTGCCCATCCACCCTACTATCATATTTCAGAACTCTCTGGATTTGAGAAGGCAATGCCATCATTAGGTCCATATTACTGTCCTATCTGTGGCTCGGCCAAATCTCAAACAATCTCCACCTTCTGCTCCCCCATAGGTAAAGATTTCGGGTAGGTAGAGGGGTGTGTGAGTATTCTATAATTACTGGCCAAGTACGGTAGACTCCATTCATATGGGGTGGCACAACATGGCGACATGTGATGGTGGACAGAGCCAGCAGTTTTGGGCATGAAATTATGAAGACCGCACTCCTACTCATTGCTGAGCTCCGGGGAACAATGAAAGCAGAATTACTCTGAAGGGGTCTCTAACTAGAGAACTGTACTGAATAATCGAGCAGGTGCTGGAATGAAAGGGCTCCAATATGAGGCAATGTAGTCAATGGGGCACTAATGGACACCAACGGGGAGGGTAATAATGAAAGTTGGAGGCTTTCTGTAGATCCAGACCAGTCTCTGACCCTCACTGTCTCTTGTTTAGACTATCTCTCTTTGTCTACTTCCCCTCTCCATTTTACTCTCTTTCTCCGTCTTCCATCCCCCCTCCTCTTATTTTTCTGTCTCTGTAGCAATTCCACAAATCTGCCCCAACCACTCAGCGTACTTCTCTACTATTACCAATTGTAATAACTCCGACAGAAGCTTTCATTTGTAGAATCTGCTTCGTTCTATTTGGCAGGCGGATCATACTGTGGATATCACACACATTCCATTCGACATCTTTAGGCGACCTGGCCCGGAGCCCATGACGGGAGCGCAGGAGACGGGACGAGCCTGCAAGGTTAGAGGGGGGAAGAGATGGCAACGTTGGCAGCAGATGATCTGGAGAGTTGGATGAAAATGAGGCATTCTGTTGAGGGGAATCACAAGTGACAGAGAGCGCTAAGAGGGCATAGTGCTCCACCAAGGAGCAGACACAAAGCAAACCCAAATTACTTACCGCCCCGCGCTATACAGGCCCTGACATTAATGTATGAACAGCCAGGCCTTGGCTGGAAATGTTTCCTCTCGGCTATTTAGATACTTAAGCCATTTACTCTCCACTCCTCTCCGGGGGGCTCTGAAGTCTGAAGCAATGTGCAACATCTTATTCTTCAACTGTGCGCAAAACCTTCCTCCTCTTCCAAGATCCGTCTTAAAGAGAACCAGTCACCAACAGGCATTCATACTATTCTGAATTTCCACTCTGATACTGCTGAACTCCTTCAATCATCTGTTTGTCTTATTATTTCAGGGGTGTCCAACTCCAGGCCTTGAAGGCCATATACGTGCCCGTGTTTCAAATGGACAGAGAAATGGAGGCCCACACCTGGAGGAACCACACCTTTCCTGCTCCAGTTCCATCAAATAATTTAAAGGGAACTGAGCACATTCTCTTTCACTGGAATCTCTCCTGGCATAGAAGCTGCCATGTTCCCCCCTCCCCTTCTCACATTCCTTATTTACAGAAGTCAGAGATGCTATCTTGACACATTGACACACACAATGGCTTTGAAGAAACAGACCTAATTACTCACCCCCTATGCTGATGAAAAGGCATTGTTTACGTCTTGGTAATTAGCTCAATAAAACAATTAGGTTCCTGAAGTCTCTGTGGTTGGGGACGGTTGGGCAGGCCTGCTGAAACAGGCTACTAAAACTACTTTGAATGTATAATACAAGGTAAAATGAAAGTTTATTTTATTAATAAAACAGATTGTCGGCATGCATTTTTCATGTGCTATAGAAATGTCCTGAGTGATAAAAAAGGTGCTCGGTTCACTTTAAGCTTTGCCAAAAGTGCATCAGGGCCTTGGTCCTTAAGGACTGGCATTGGACATCCTGGTCTACCTCCACCCTTCAGCTCCATGTTACCTTATAGGCCCCCAGATAACCCCACAGAGCCCGTCTATTTTACTGCCTGAATACAACGTATCTGATTCTTCCTTTCCCAACAACTGTTCCCTCAATAAAACTTTTAGGTTTATGTCTTCATAATATATTTTTTTTCTTACTGGCTGTTTTATGTTATCTTTGCCCACCTGTTATCTCTTACATATTCCTGACAAAGCTGCCAAAAAATTGATATGATGACAACACGTCCTCTGTGTGGAGAACACAAGGGGGCAGTGGCTTGACTCTACTCACTTCCACCTGATGCCCAGCAGTACTACAAAGTGACATCAACGTGCTAAATAACCCCCCCCCCCCCCCACACACACACACACACACACACACACACACACTTTATCTGCCCAACACTAATGCTCAGCCAATACCTGACTGCTCTCTGACAAACTTCTCTTGGAAAGTAAACTAGCAGCTAATCCCAATAATAGACAATGGCCTCAATTCACTAAGATCATGCTGGAGATAATGAGGCAAGAGAAAACTTACCTCCACACGTGAGAGAGTTATCTTACCTCTTCATTCCTTAAGTTACCTCTCCTGTAGTTAATTTACCTCCTCTGTAGTTAATTTACCTCCTCTGTAGTTATTTTCACATGCAGCTAATTAACAGCTTGTCTTTAAATCTGGAGTTATTTTAAGGATTGGAGAGTTAATTTAAAGACATAAGAGTTAACTTTAGGCTTGCCTGAGGTAAAATGTTTCCTGAATACTACATGCCTTATCACCATGGTAACAACTCTAGAAGAGTTATTAAAGACAGGAGATAAGTTTAGTGAATTGAGGCCAAAGGCCCATATGCAATTACCTTTTTCTCCTGAGTTTTCTCTTAGGAGATAATTTTTTATCTTTAAAATTTTTATCTATTAAAAGGAACTTTTCAGCAATTTGCAACTAAAAAGTACCAAAAAGTAGATGAAAAAGTACTATCAAAATTATTTTGAGCATTTTCTTGCTTGCAGGTGGTCAAGGCATTTTATTAACGATTTAGGAGAATATCACCTAGGAGAAAACTAAGGAGAAACAGTTAATTGCATATGGGCCAAAATGAGGAGTGTAGTCTTGTATCAATGGGCACTTAGCAGGGAAGGCAGCATTGACCAATAGCGCAGCTGCTAGGAGAGCACTGTTGGGCTAAAATGATGATGTCATCAGGTTACTTAAAACAATTTTAAGATGTTGTAAAGTGAACCTGGATTCCAAGCTTGCTACCTCCTTGTGGTGGGACCTCGACACGTCAAGTAAGGGATTGCCTGTTGGAGTGAAGTATGGGGACTTGGTGGGGCCCTGAGCTGCTACGGTAGCCATGAAGGCCTGACAGGAACACCAAACACAATGGCTAAAGCAAAGTGAAGACTGTGTGGAGTTGCTGGTCTCCCTCAGAGGCTAACCTTGGGTGGAGTAACAAGGAACGCTAGCTAGATATGGCAAGTACTGGGGTAATCCAAGATCGACCAAGTGCTGAGGTAATCCAAGATTGACCAAGTGCTGAGGTAATCCAAGATCAACCAAGTACTGGGGTAATCCAATATCAACCAAGTACTGGGGTAATCCAAGACTGACCAAAACTAGCACCACTACCTTGGGGTGGAAGGTGAATTCCAAAGGCTAAGGGAAGAACCCCGACAGCAGAACAATGTACCTGGAAGCCCCATCACCAGAATCAGGTTCTGAAGGCCGATTACCTACACTCCTAAACTCAAATTATCGCTGAAACTGAAGGGAACCTTATTGGACGAGGGTCAGGAATATATTTTGGGGATTTTCGAGGAGAACGGAGATCCTCTTTAAACTTATTGCTGTCTCCATGCCATACTCTCTATATACTACAAGGAAACGGTTTCTACATCAACCTGTTTACTCCGTACTAATAAGCCACCAATTAACCTCAATATATTCAGTGTAGAGATACAAGGCTGAAAATGATACTCTGCAACATTTTCCCTCCACAAATAATCCCCAAGTGTGTAGATCACCAAAGATCTAATCAGTTCGAGTCATGTGACTCCCGGAATACAGCGCAAGCTCGCAGTCGCAGCCTTTTGTCTCTAACGTAATATGGCGACGCGACCTAAAGATCTCATCTGTGAATTCCTGAATATGCTAAACTGATCATCCGCTACATAATTATCAGGGTAATCTGCATGTTAAAGCACCTATATTCCCTCCAAGGACCGGCGTCTGATTCATAATCAGAATTCTGCAGCCCGGCTCTCGGGGTATATACATACTATTATTATCTTTTATGTATAATGCGTCAACATATTAAGCCTTGCTGTACAGGAAATTAGCAAGGGGAGTAGATTATAGACATCAGACAATCAGAACAAATTATATCCAGAGGTGAGAGAACACAGGATACAGTAAGAGGGGAAGAGGACCTGTCCCATCAGGCGTATGATCTAAGAGGTGGGGGAACACAGGATACGGTATGAGGGGAAGAGGACCTGTCCCATTAGGCTTACAATCTAAGAGGTGGGGGAACACAGGATACGGTATGAGGGGAAGAGGACCTGTCCCATCAGGCTTACAATCTAAGAGGTGAGGGAACACAGGATACAGTAAGAGGGGAAGAGGACCTGTCCCATCAGGCTTACAATCTAAGAGGTGAGGGAACACAGGATACAGTATGAGGGGAAGAGGACCTGTCCCATCAGGCTTATGATCTAAGAGGTGAGGGAACACAGGAAGGATACGGTATGAGGGGAAGAGGACCTGTCCCAACAGGCTTACAATCTAAGAGGTGAGGGGAACACAGGATACGGTATGAGGGGAAGAGGACCTGTCCCATCAGGCTTACAATCTAAGAGGTGGGGGAACACAGGATACAGTAAGAGGGGAAGAGGACCTGTCCCATCAGGCTTACAATCTAAGAGGTGAGGGAACACAGGATACAGTATGAGGGGAAGAGGACCTGTCCCATCAGGCTTACAATCTAAGAGGTGGGGGAACACAGGATACGGTATGAGGGGAAGAGGACCTGTCCCATCAGGCTTACAATCTAAGAGGTGGGGGAACACAGGATACAGTATGAGGGGAAGAGGACCTGTCCCATCAGGCTTACAATCTAAGAGGTGGGGGAACACAGGATACGGTATGAGGGGAAGAGGACCTGTCCCATCAGGCTTACAAGCTAAGAGGTGGGGGAACACAGGATACAGTATGAGGGGAAGAGGACCTGTCCCATCAGGCTTACAATCTAAGAGGTGAGGGAGCACAGGATACAGTAGATGGGAAGAGGACCTGTCCAATCAGGCTTACAATCTAAGAGGTAAGGGAACACAGGATACAGTGGGAGGGAAGAGGACCTGTCCCATCAGGCTTCCAATCTACGAGGTGAGGGAACACAGGATACAGTAGGAGGGAAGAGGACCTGTCCCATCAGGCTTACAATCTAAGAGGTAAGGGGACACAGGATACAGTAGGAGGGAAGAGGACCTGTCCCATCAGGCTTCCAATCTAAGAGGTGAGGGAACACAGGATACAGTAGCAGGGAAGAGGACCTGTCCCATCAGGCTTGCAATCTAAGAGGTGGGGGAACACAGGATACAGTATGAGGGGAAGAGGACCTGTCCCATCAGGCTTACAATCTAAGAGGTGAGGGAACACAGGATACAGTAGATGGGAAGAGGACATGTCCAATCAGGCTTACAATCTAAGAGGTGAGGGAACACAGGATACAGTAGGAGGGAAGAGGACCTGTCCCATCAGGCTTACAATCTAAGAGGTAAGGGAACACAGGATTCAGTAGGAGGGAAGAGTACCTGTCCCATCAGACTTACAATTTAAGAGCTGGAGGAACACAGGATACATTAGGAGGAAAGAGGACCTGTCCCATCTGGCTTACAATCTAAGAGCTGGGGGAACACAGGATACATTTGGAGGGAAGAGGACCTGTCCCATCAGGCTTCCAATCTAAGAGGTGAGGGAACACAGGATTCAGTAGGAGGGAAGAGTACCTGTCCCATCAGACTTACAATTTAAGAGCTGGAGGAACACAGGATACATTAGGAGGAAAGAGGACCTGTCCCATCAGGCTTACAATCTAAGAGCTGGGGGAACACAGGATACATTAGGAGGGAAGAGGACCTGTCCCATCAGGCTTGCAATCTAAGAGGTGGGGGAACACAAGGTACAGTATGAGGGGAAGAGGACCTGTCCCATCAGGCTTACAATCTACAAGGCTGAGAACTACACACAAGACATAAGCACTGCATGGTAAGAATACTAGCCACTTAGTCACCGACTGATAACGTTTGTGTGTTCCTGGGAACGAAATAGACTCTCAGACCGCTACTGAACACGATGGAGAAATGTGCTTTGCAGCAGCAGAGGTGAGACTGTCAGAGCAGTGTGTCTTTATACTCTCTCCAGCACATCAGAACCATCCATATATGCAGAGCTGATAGATCCCATCAGAACTCCACTATTTTTTCTCTGCAGTCGTTCTTTACTTTGCTGTCAAGTCTCAGATGCGACTCTCAGAAGGTTTCTACCTCAGTTTCACAGAATATGTTTTTGATGTTCTGTAATGGCAGAAGTTTATTTTATTTTTAGGGTGGGAAAAAAAGAAGAAAACACTGCAGAAAGATGACTTGTGAGTACATAACTGGAGACGCGGCAGTATGTGGGCGACTGGGGACTCTTCCCAGAACACCTAACTTAGCATTAGTGTAAACAAAGGGAAAGTCTCTCTCTCTCTCCTGTCTATATAAAGACATCTCACCCACAGCACAGCTCCATGTACTAAAATACACCCAATCTATTCTATCCAGCCGCCACAAGCCTCAAATCATACAGCTGAATTTATGCAAAAATACACCAGAATCAGCTTTCTTCGCCAAGTAGGGCAGCGGTGGCACCTGGAATTGTTTTTGTCACACACAGGTTGATAATAGTGCAATTAAACAGACAGTGACATAGATATGATAAAGCAAATGATTCAGCAGTAGTGACAATATCAACAAGGATCCAGATATGGGAGGACTAGGGAGTTGGGTTGGGGGGTTAAAGTGGTATAAAACCCTGACATAATATTCAAAAAAACATGTTTTCCTACTTTTTATATGCCATACGGTTATCATATTTGCATTTGTGCATAAGTATTATTATTCATTTAGAAATTATACGTTCCCAAAAGTACAGTTTTTCGCTTTGTGAGCTGACTTTGCATTTTATTCATAACTGGTTTTATTCATTACGTATTGAACAGGGATGCTCAAATCCGAATTCGGGTGAGACTCGGATAGTTGTTATCCGGATTTCTCCCAGTAAACCTGTGCGGGGTGGGGGGGGGGGGGGGTTCAAGCTTACCTGTCTGACGTCTTCTTTGTCTGTCCCTGGCACCTCCCACTATGCATTCCACGCGGTGGTCACGTGACTACAAACACTCCCTCTTTCCGGGTCGAAGGAGGAAGTGTTTGTAGTCACGTGATGCGCGTGGACTACATTGTAAGAGGCGCCGAGGGACGGATGAAGAAGACGTCAGACAGGTAAGCTTGACCTCGTCCAGGTTTACTGGGAGAAATCCGGATAGCAACTATCCGGGTTTCACCCGAATTCGGCTGCCTATACTGGGGTTAATCTGGCTACCTATTCTGGAAGGCTAATCTGGCTATCCACACTGGGGATACCTCTAGCTACCCATACGCTGGCTACCTATACTGGGGACTACCTATACTGGGGGTATCTCAAGTCTCTTGTTGAAGAAGTGGTATTATTTGGTGTAGTTACTGAGGACTGTATAGAGGGTCACATGACCGAGCACTTTGTAGGTCACCTGACAAAGCATCAGACAAGTTTCAAGCTTCTGGGTAAATGTAAAAGTGGACTCTGTAACTCTTCTGCGCACCTTTTTCTGTCGCCTTCGCTGTTTTCTCTGAAAGTTGCCGCTTGCCCTTGAGTTGAATCTCCGGCTAAATAACTTTCTCTCAGCGAACTCGTTCTCAGTAACCTTTGAATTAATGACGGTAATAACCGGTCCCTTTGCTGTTTTATGACAGCTGTCAGTTGGAAGAGTTGCGGAATATTGCGCAGCAGCACGCCGATACGCCGGGCTCCCGCCGCACGACATTATTAACTTTTCAACGGCAGTTATACAAAGCAATAAAAGCGGCAATCCGCCAACCAATGTCTCTCGCCCGTGGTCTGAAACTTTTAAAGAATATATTTAATTTTCCGTTCGGCAGGTAGGAAAAAAAATGGCCGAGCCGAGAACGGCTGCTTTCCTGTTTACTGTTTCTTTACACCGGTGATAAAAGAGGAGGCATAAATATTCAGAGGGTATTAGTTACTAATGAAAAAAGTTTTCTAAAAATCATTTCCTTTGGAGAGGAGTCATTTCTAGAGACGGGTAAACAGCGCGGCTGCCGAGCGACTCAACCGCTGATCGGCTGGAGAGCGCTTGCTGCTCGGTTACCGTGTCATGCAGCGTTTGTAGCGGCAGGTGTCAGCGGTCGGCTCACAGCGGGGTGACTGCGCAGTAATAAATACGGTGTATGTTGCGCTTTTGGCAGCGTTTTGGCAGCATTGCGATACGCTAGCAGTTTGCCAAAACGCTGGGCTAATGTTAATGGATGGGGAAACGCAAACGCAGGACCTGCAGCATTTTGGGAGCGTTAGCGCTTCAATGTAAAGTATAGAAACGCTAGCAGAAACGCTCAGCAAAACCTAAACTGAGCGGTTTTGCTAGCGTTTTGCGGTTCAGCACACTGTAACAAAATGAAAAATAATTCACAGGACCAATCAGGATAAAAATGCAAAACGCAAAACGCTAGGCACCCGCTGGGGAAAAAAATACAATGTTGCAAAACACAACCAAAAACGCGCATGAATCCGCTTGCAAACCGCTCAGACAAAACGCTAGCGGTTGCGTTTTGCGTTTGCGGTTTTCAGTGGGTTCCAGGCCTGAGGAAGCGTTGCCAGTGATTTGCAGTGATTTATAATCGGACATGTCTTCTAGGTCAGAGGTTCTCAACGTGTGGTACGCGTACCCCAGGGGGTACTCCTGATGGTTCCAGGGGGTACTTGGGCTTGATATACTTAACCAAGAATAACCAATTTAGAGTTTTAGAAAATTATAAATCTTATTTAAACAACACCAAATTAGTATTTTAGTTAATTAAATGCAGTAGTAAATGCTTGGAAATAGTTTTTAACTAATTATCATGTACTACGATTAAATATATATTAGTCAAGGGGTACTTGTGATAATATTTACTATGCTAGGGGGTACTTGGTGAGTTCAGGGTTTTAAAAGGGGTACATACCAATAAAATGTTGAGAAACACTGTTCTAGGTGACCGGATTCTGAATAATTGACACGAGTGGTGACAGCCCCCATAATGCGGAGATAAGTAGCCGTCGGGGCGCGGCCATGCACAAAGGGTTAATAACCTCCTCACCTCTCCTGCATAGGGTGCTGTGTGTGAGCTCTGAAGCACCGGTCATTATATGACTGTACAGCCCTGACAGATCAGATTGGAGCGGTCCAGGCGGAGTGAGTCATTCCTTGGGGGGGTGCGGATGCTAGAGACAGAGGCATCCGTCAGATGTGGCCTGGATTGCAGAGACAGCCATTCTATTAGGCCCAGGGAAGTCCACACAGGGCTGCCTGCAGTTGATTGATACCAATTACTGCTCTAAAGTTGTAATTGAACAAAAGGAATGAGGAGGTCAGGGACAGAGAGAAAGGGAGGCCAGGCGCGGAATGCCACATACTCAAGGAGACCTTTTCTAATATAACAATGTCTGGGCTGAAAGGAACCTATCCAGGTCACTGAAAATTGGTACGCGAGAGCGCAGGAAGGAAGACAGGCGGCCGGGGCGGCTGGGAAGACAGACGACGCATGTTGTGGCCTCTGCTGACAGTTATTATAGCGTGCTATGTATAGCCTTATACATGGAGCGCGACTGCCAGGCTCATCGCTGGCAGCTACTCTCTGATTGGCTGCTGCGGTCTGAGTGCGCGTTCTAAGCCCCTGCGACTTGTCCTGCTGTGTGTCTACATCACACGACTGCAAGGAATAAGTAAATACGTGCCAGACTGAACAGGTGACTTTCCAGTTGTTATTCAAATGTGTCCAGGGTTGGAGCTGTCTTGATTAAGTTTGGCAAGGCATTCCGCAGGGTAGGGGCAGCATGACAGAAATTTCTAGCTCCAAAGGTTTTTAGTTGGACTATGGGGGTGGTCAAGTTATTGAAACCTTTTGATCTGAGGTTGCGGAAGGTATGACGCAGTTGCAGCAAATCCTAGGATTTGAAGGTTTGCATTTCAATTTTGAAAAGTATTCTCCATTTTATGGGTAGTCACTTCCAGTGGAGTGTGCAAAGGATGGATGTTATTGCAAAATGAATTTATCACATGCACCCCAATGTCTGTCCAGCAGCCCGTCATGGATGTCAACATTCTGGTTTCCATTGATGTACAATTATTGCCAAAGCACTCTGGCAATATATCTGAGCGTAAAATTCCACCATTGTTGAGAGGAACTAAACCCTTCGAGTTGTTTCGATTTCTGTATGATAACTCCTATAATGACTCCACACTGATAGCAACAGCCTCTACAGAGCTGGCAGTATCAGGGCTTCCTGTCGCTCACTCAGTTTGTGCAGTTGTGGAAAACAAGCAACAACTCCTTCTAACCTGTACAGCTCATTACTCCTGCAGGGAGGGGAAGACACCTGGGATGTCTATGCAGAAAGCTGGCACAACACAGAATACAGACTGCTTACTAGCAAATTAACATTCAAACGTCATTTTTTAATCACCTAAAGTGACAAAAATATTCATAGAGCACAACAATTTTTTTATATGACAATTTTTTAGCAAGAATACAATCTGACTTGAACCATTCCCTGGAACTTGAATTACAAAATACTTCTTATTTGGAGATGAAAAATATTTATATAAGCGCCCTGGGACAAGAACCCCCTGAGGGTATCAGAAATGCCCCCCCCCCCCCGGGGTATCAGATGTGTCCACCAGGGTAGCCATAGAAAAGTTACAGAACTTTTTAACTAATTAGACATCTTATTTTAAGTACAAATTCACAAGCTAGAGTCTGTGTCCCGTGAGAAGCTTAATCTTATGCCACTTGCTTTCTCCTCTTTTCCATTTCCATGCACTTCTATGAAAAATCGATCAGAAAAATGATCCAAAATAAGATTGGACATGTCAGAAATTATCTATGGAACCATCTAATGCATGGTATATTCCCAGCATCAAGGCTTGTGCAGTTTCCTGTGAGGAGGGTGTGGTCTCAGAACTGCACAGCACCTACTTCCTGTGAGCTCCAAATCTGCATCCTCTGCATCTTCACACAGAGGGCATCTACTATATTGCAGGGATGCTGAGAAAAGCAATGCTTACATTTATGGATTTACTTTGGGTGTCACAGGGTTTACCCGATTACCCTTCTCATCATCTACAAATGGAAAACAAAAGAAGTGACTAGATCTGGCCTGTGAAACAGGTATTCTGTCCGGTACTTTCCTTCTATACAATATTTATAGCCATGCACCCTACTTATCGCTTTGTTTAATTTTGACTTAGTTGACCCTTCCTCACTATATATAACCCCATTGTACAGCATTGCCCTAAGCCATAGCCTTTGTTGCCTTTGAAGAAATCCGGCCCAGCCCATAGCAAAGCATGTCACACTCTGGCATGTGTATCTGTCACGGTAAGATGACTCCTGGGAATGAGGAACCACAAGTCCAAGCATGACGTGATAGAGAACAGCTGTCACATTGTGTCGTGTTTGTTGAAGAACCTGTTTCCTATAATCGTTCCCTTTCAGGCAGTGTATGGCGCCTTGCGTGGGGGGCGAGTCATGCGTGAAACAGCGCTGTTCTCCCGTGTCACAGGAGCTCCGTGATCAGGCCGCAGCGATTGTGTCCGTATTTCGTTGCCAGCTGATTGGGGGTATTTTCAGCCGCGCAGCGAGAGAATCTCACCACGTCCCCGAATCCGTTAATTCTGTCACCGGCTTTCGGCTAAAAATAGCCAATGAGATAAGCCGAGAAATGGATAATGCGTCCTTATCGGGACGCGCTGCGACGCCACGGAATAGGACGGCTTCCTGCGGCAGGAGAACGCGACCGACTGACGAGAGAGGCAAATTCACCTCTTCAGCACAAAAAGGAGATAAAGGGGATTTTTTTGTTATTTTTTTGCTGCTATTTCAGGGAAGTTAAATCGGATACATAAACGGTGACTATAAATTATGCATATTGTATCTTCCCTGAGAAAGCGCAGAAGTGTCGAATAAGAGCAGGAATGATGGGATAAGCACTGACACACATTTCATCCAATCACAAATCATCCTTTCAATGCAGAACGCCTAACTGGATGACTCTGGAATAACTAACCCTAATACACGCTTCACAGGGTATAAAGAGGAGCTGTCGCGAAAATCTTAAAATGTAAACACATATAAATAAGAAGTACATTTCTCCCAGAGTAAAATGAGCCATAAATTACTTTTCTCCTATGTTGCTGCCTCTTACAGTAGGTAGTAGAAACCTGACATTACCGTCAGGTTTTGGTCTAGTCCACCTCTTCATGGGGGATTCTCAGCAAGGCCTTTATTCTTTATAAAGACATTCCCTGTAAATAAATAATACAAAGATGCTGACCACCCTCCCTGATCGCTGCACACTATTTTGGCAGTTGGACGGAGCAACTGCCATTCACTAAGTGCTTTTAAAAATAAAGAAAACCCTGAGAACCCCACATGAGAAGATGGGCTAGTCCAAAACCTGTCGGTAATGTCAGATTTCTACTACTTACTGTAAGTGACAGCATTATAGTAGGAGAAAAGTAATTTATGGCTCATTTTACTCAGGAAGAAACATACTTCTTATTTGTATATGTTTTACATTTTAAGATTTTCGCAACAGTTCTTCTTACGGAAAAACATTATAAGGGAAAACTGTATTCAAAGAGTTCAATAACTGATATACTGTAACTTATCCTGGAAAATCATTTCACGTGAACCTGAGATGAGCGGTATGTAGAAGCTGCCATATTTATTTCCTTTTAAGCAATACCAGTTGCCTGGCAGCCCTGCTGATTCTCTGCCTCTAATACGTTCAGCCATAGCCCCTGAACAAGCATGCAGCAGATCAGGTGTTTCTGACGTCAGATCTGACAAGATTAGCTGCATGGTTGTTTCAGGGCTGTGATTCAGACACTACTGCAGCCAAAGAGACCAGCAGGGCTGCCAGGTAACTGGTATTGTTTAAAAGGAAATAACTATGGCAGCCTCCATATCATTCTCACCTCGGGTTCACTTTAACACAGGTTATAATACGTGCTGCTTAATCTCCAGCATTTAGCTGCTTTCCGTAAAGAGGACCTGCAGTGACATACAACAGAATGTAGTAAATTATTTGGGATACCCACTTTTATGCAAATTATCCTGGACTCAGCATCAGAAACACTTCCTGTATCTATATATAGCTGTATATTAGTATGTAGCCCCTCCCTCCCAGTGATGTCACAGCCTAGGCTGCTTAGCTATGCAGAGTTCTTCTCCCAGAGCATTCTGGGAGGCAATGCATTATTTTTACTGGCTTTAGAGGTTTTTTTTTTTTTAAGAAATAAATATTCCGCAGAGTTGCACCTGGCAGGATGAAAGATATTGCAACCTGTAATAAATTTCAGAATGTAAATCAGGGTGAGAAATACACACACACTGTATAAAACACACACACACACACACACACACACATATACACACACGCACATACACACACTGTATAACACACACACACACACGCACATACACACACTGTATAACACCACACACACACACACACACACACACACACACACACACACATACACACACACACACACACACACACACACACACACTGTATAACACCACACACACACACACATGCACGCACGCACGCACGCACACACACACACACACGCACATACACACACTGTATAACACACACTGTATAACACACACTGTATAACACACACACACACACACACACACACGCACATACACACACTGTATAACACACACACGCGCACACGCACGCACGCACATACACACACTGTATAACACACACACACACACACACACACACACACACACTGTACACACACACACACACACACACTGTACACACACTGTACACACACACACGCGTACACACACGCGCACACACACACTGTACACACACACACACTGTACACACACGCACACACACACACACACACACACACACACACACACACACACACACACACACACACACACACACACACACAGTACACACACACACACAGTACACACACAGTACACATACACACACTGTATAACACACACACACTGTACACACACACACTGTACACACACACACTGTACACACACACTGTACACACACACGCACGCACACGCACACACACGCACACACGCGCACACACACGCGCACACACACACACACACTGTACACACACACACACACTGTACACACACACACACACACACACTGTACGCACACACTGTACACACACACACACACACACACACACACACACACACACACACACTATATATACACACACACACACTGTACACACACTGTACACACACACACTGTACACACACACACACACACACACGCACACACTATACACGCACATACACACACTGTATAACACACACACACACACACACACACACATACACACTGTACACACACTGTACACACACACACTGTACACACACACGCACACACTATACACGCACATACACACACTGTATAACACACACACACACACACTATACACCACACTCCATAATAGCTTTCGGTATTAGATAAGCCTTTGATTCCCTGGTCACCTGGCTTCTCTAGCTTGGTGTAATTGAGTTTGGCCGTTGAGAGGCGAGGGGGTCGTGATGGGAGGGGGAGTAGAGGCATATATGCAGACGTGTGTCTATTGCGGACTCGCACTTATCTGGGCAGGTTTTCTGTGAGTCGGGCCCTCTGGAATAGCAGCAGCTTTCGGCCGGAGATCTTAAGCCTGTGGTGTAATATAAGATGCCCTCTTATATCCGGTACTAGAGCTGAACACTAATATCTGGCAGCGGTCTCTCACTCTGTGCCATAAAGGGTAGCGGCACTTACGCACGGAGGTAGCGCTGAATGGGCCGCTGGGAGAATCCGTCCTCAGCCAGAAGAGTCTGTTCCATTTAACAGCATAGTGGGAAACACCTTCAGGTTTTTACCGGGGATGATAGCAGACTGTTCATTGCGCTTGGATTCTCTCTGCTCCCTCCCATCACAGTCTAAAGGTGGCCACTAACGGTCCAATTTCTAGCGAAAAATTGTTCAATCGGTCAGAAATTCTGATCGGATGAAAAATCGTTCACTACACCATCAACTAACCAATCATTGCTTCTTATCTATCACGACCAACAAGAAAATCCAAATTTTGGTTCGACGAAAATTCAATCGGATGATTGTTTTTATAATCGTTCATTATCGATTGTGCCCATCAACTGAGATTATTTACAACCAATCCTGTAAACAGCTATTTCCCACAATGCAACAAGGTTCACACACAGGAAACTGCCAGGAGTACCACGGTCCTCAGAGTTTCCTGTGGGAGGGGTTTCACCACAATATCAGCCATACAGAGGCCCCCTGATGGTCTGTTTGAGAAAAGGAATAGATTTCTCATGTAAAAGGGGGTATCAGCTACTGATTGGGATAAAGTTCAATTCTTGGTCGGAGTTTCTCTTTAAGAAGAGAGCACAGTCTTGTGGACGGAAGCCCGGGCCTGCATAGCTGTTTGTGGCATCGGATGCTACATATTGCTGCTAAAATGTGCCAACGCTGATAATAAATCAACATTCACACATTGCTGCCTTTACAACTGAGCTTTGAATTTAGCTTTTATTTTACACATGATTTACGCTAGGTACACACCATACAATTTTCTGTGAGATTTACCTGCCAGATCGATTAACCTCCCTGGCGGTTTATTTATTTTGCCAGGGAGGCTGCAATGTGGTTTTTTTTAAATTAAAAAAAAAATATTTCATGCAGCCAACTGAAAGTTGGCTGCATGAAAGCCCACTAGAGGGCGCTCCGGAAGCGTACTTTCGATCGCCTCCGGCAATCGAAAGTAACAAGATAGGCCACAATGAGCGGCCTATCTTGTTTCGCTTTCCTCGTCGCCATGGCGACGAGCGGAGTGACGTCATGGATGTCAGTCGACGTCCTGACGTCAGAGCCGCCCGATCCAGCCCCTAGCGCCGGCCGGAACTGTTTGTTCCGGCTGCGCTGGGCTCGGGCGGCTGGGGGGACCCTCTTTCGCCGCTGCACGCGGCGGATCGCCGGCGATCGGGCAGCACACGCGGCTGGCAAAGTGCCGGCTGCGTGTGCTGCTTTTTTCAAAATGAAAATCGGCCCAGCAGGGCCTGAGCGGCGACCTCCGGCGGCATACCCCGAGCTCAGCTCGGGATTACCGCCAAGGAGGTTAATTCCAACATGTCCAATCTGAATTTCAATCAATTTTTCAATCGTTTTTTAAGCTTTTTTTATTATTGATTTTCATTCAGTTCTATGAAAATCGATTAAAAAAACTATTGAAAAATCGATAAAAAAATCGATCTGGTAGGTAAATCTAACAGAAAATTGAATGGCGTGTACCTAGAATAACTCAATTCTGAACAAGTGTGAATAACACAATTCTTTTTGTATAAAAAGAAAACCTACAAAAAATAAAAAAAAATAAAAAAGGTCTAAACCCTTCTGTCATGTTTCGCAAGTCAAATAAACCTTTTTTTTTTTTTTTTTTGCTGGAGCTGAACTTAAAGTGAACCTAAACTTAGAACTTATTCACTGCTCTAAAAGATTAGCAACAGCATAATAGCCTTTGGGAAAAACATTTCTTTGTTGCAGCTTATAGAACTCCAATAGCGATCCTGCAGTTTTTACTTCCTGGTTTCCTGGGAGCACAGAAAGAGTTAACCTCCAGTGTTTGCATATTAACACAGAACCTCAGCACACCTGACTGACAGCCCTAAATGACACTTGCTGATAACTTGCAGATAAGGGGGAATTAGACAGGCTGTTCTCAGTAAACACACACAGGGTGGATTTCTCTGCGTTTCCCCATGTCTGCTGTGCAAGCGTTTTGGTCCACTTTAAACTTCAGCATTCTGCAGTTTCCGTGAAGTTTATAGTTAGATGAAATATCCTAATTTAATTTTACTTTTTTTTCCCCACAACCGCAACCCAATCGGCCCTCAGCGTCCGCCTCCTGCCAGCTCTCCCGGCCCCTTTTATTCAATATTTGGTCCGTTTGATAGCATAATTGATCGGCCTGCGCTCTCATTTTCCCCGCACTTCTTTTATAACTCGCATTAATGAATTATTGTAATTTTTTTGACTGTCAGCAAACTGAATGCGAAAGCTGAGCGTACAACATGATTTGTGTAAATTCTCATTTTCACTCATAATGACTTTTTGATGTTCAATTATAATTAAAATAGATTGCATGCCAAAAACCAGAATCATTAAAATGAAAAACTCGACACGACGCGAGCCGTGCGGCTCAAACCAGACGCACGCCACCGAAGGCGCAGTTAACCCTCGTCGGCAGCGTTTGGAACGGGTAGTTCTGATGGGAACCTTCCTGCTGGCAATCTGCAGTCTATTAAGAAGATATGAACTGTTATGGCCCCATAAAGAGTAAAGCCACATTTATTTACTGCTAATATTGATTTATCAACATATTTTGCAGCGCTTAGTACAATGTTGCTCTTTTCATATCACTCTTGGCCCCACTGGAGTTTATAATCTACTCTGTCTACAAGAAACACACACTCTCTAAAACAGGAGCCAATAAATACCCAAAGCCAAACACAAACTGTTTTCTAGTCCTGTCGGAAAGCCTCTTTGTAATATGTGTAACATCTCCTGGATTGGTTGATGTAAAATAACTCACAGAAGATGCTCAGAAACAGATACTTCCTGCAGTGTAGAGCTGCAGACTTTCTCAATCTCAGAGAGTCCTGTCTTTGCCCCACCCCTGAGGGTACATGCCCCTCCCATGAGGAACAGTCCTCCTACTTGTATACAAGGTTTAAAGTAAAACAGAAGTGATTTAAAAAGTCTGATACCTATGAAGAGGGAAGGATTTACATCCTATTGACCCTTCCCTGTCCCCTCTTGGTCCCCTCGTTCCAGAACTGTCCTCTCTGTTTCAGATATTTGACCAACTGGTCAAAAATAATGGAGACCCTCGAGAGGCTTTGGGACCACTCATGTCCCTGAGCATACCCGAAGATGGGCAGCTCCATTCTTTATGTGCACAAGCCTTGTTTTTATTTATTTTTTAATCACTATAGATTTGCTTTAAACCTGTTTTACCTCTGACTTCATTATTTTTTTGACAGCTTGAGATGACTTTGGTCAGAGGCAGGCTGGATAACGATATTGGCATCAAAGAGGCATCAGGTTTCAAATTGTATGCCTCAGCCAGATTGTAGTTCTATTTAAAGTGGACCCGATCTCTTGCACAGGACAGAAGGAAAACAGAGAGGAATGCACCCTGTATGTATTTAGAGAGTTTAGCCCATCTAATTCCCCCTCATTTGTGACTAATCACAAGTTGTATTTTGATCCCTGAGAAGTGTCAGCTGACAGCCGTGGCAGAGAGGCTAATTTTTTAAACACAGGATGTTAAAAATATGTCTGATTCCATGAGAGCAGGAAGTAGACACACTGAAGATTTATTGCAGGATTTCTATCAGCTGTAACAAAGAAATGTTTTTCTTTAAAGGATATTCTGCAGTTGCTTATCTTTCTGAGCAGAGAGGAAGTTCTGAGTTTAGGTCCACTTTAAATCATTTCCCACAAATTACCATCAGATCAGATAATACAAAATAAAACTTGTCTCTTTCACTCAATGAAAAGACTTGTGATTCACAGTAAAGATGTCCTTTTCCGGAAAGAGGATCCAGTAAATATTTTAGTGCAATTACGGATTGTTGAGGTCCCCCTCGTACAATTGTTTCGATGCCTTGAGGCCCTTCCAGGGTCAAATTTAACAACCAACATTTCTATCAGCAAGCAGGAATGTGGCTACACCGCCGCCGGCCCTCGGTAATTTAACGGATATTTTTGTCACAAAAGTTGATGTCATCCCAGTCTTTGATGTGCGGAGCGTTCAAAGCAAAACGCTGTGACTCATAGCGAACAATGAGATTTCAGGGGGAGAAAGAGGATCTTGTGGTGGAAAATGGCCGACCCTTTCTGAGAGAGGAATTAGGAGGCATTAAGAGAATAATGCCTTTCACATCCAACAAGGAGACCCCGTTCAGAGGAGAAGAATGAGGCCGATGTGTCCTCAAGAAACCACGTGATGAACCAACAACTTAGAAGTTTAGAATTTCTCCTCCTGTGTTATTCACCTAAAGTGACCCAAACTCACCGGATCACCCCAACCTGGTCCTCCTCTTCCACTGATCTTTCCATAAAAATATCTCTCTCTCCCTCCACATCTCTTTTACCTAAATCTACCCTTTAAGGGACACTTAAGTCAAACAAAAAAAATGAGTTTTACTCACCTGGGGCTCCCAATAGCCCCCTGCAGCTGTCCGGTGCCCTCGCCGTCTCCCTCCGATCCTCCTTGCCCTGCCCGCAGCCACTTCCTGTTTCGGTGACAGGAGCTGACAGGCTGGGGACGCGAGTGATTCTTCGCGTTCCTGGCCACAATAGCGCCATCTATGCTGCTATAGCGTATATCATATACCATATAGCAGCATAGAGGGTGCTAATGTGTCTGGGAAAGCGAAGAATCACTCGCGTCCCCAGCCTGTCAGCTCCTGTCACCGAAACAGGAAGTGGCTGCCGGCGGGGCCAGGAGGATCGGAGGGAGACGGCGAGGGCACCGGAGAGCTGCAAGGGGCTTGTGCTGTCACAACAGCCTCTTTTAATGTTATTTAACATTATTTATATTCTTTGTAATAGTATATTCCAGACCCCCTGCAAGATTTAGTTGTTTAGCATTTCCCAACTGTAACTCCCTGCTCAACAGCCTTGTCTAGATGTTTCTGCAACAGTTGAGTTCAGTTAGTGAGGAGATCCTGCTGTGCTTGTAGTCGCATCATATTTTTACCTATGAATATGCTCTAAAAAACATCTTTGTATGCTTTCAACGCAAGTAAAGATACTACAGATTATACTTGGAGTCATTATTTCATCGAGTAAACTGCCTGTGGAGGTTTCTAATTCAGTGTGGAGTTATACTGCTATACAGACTGGGTCTTCTGGAGTATGCCTCACACATAAAGCGGGAATTCGAAACAGAACAGGGCTATTGAAAGCCCTAGGTGAGTAAAACTCATTTTTTTTGTTTGACTTTAGTGTCCCTTTAACTCCTTACTAACTGACTAAGCTCAACCCTAGAGTCAGAAAAATAACAGAGGCGCCAGAAAAAATAAAATACTTTAAAACTTCTAAAATGGGGGGTAGAGGATGACTTACCTCTCCAATAAGGACACAGTGATAATATTTAAACAATTTATTTTTACTCCAACAATCTTTGCAACGCGTTTTGCGGGTCCAAAGGCCGCTTACTCAGGCAAGATGAAACAAGGAGCAACTCAATGAAGACAAATTCACGTATTCATAGAATTTTATTGCACTGGCAATGCGTTTCGTGGGTGCATACCAACTTCCTCAGGCCAAAAAGCAGTGCCTAATAGTGCTTGTAGCCACAAAAGATTTTTCAGATTTTTATAGCCACTTGTTGGATGGGTGTGATCACCTTTTTCTACCTACGGAGGGCGACATCTTAGCCTGAGTGGGGACAGGCCTAATATCCTTGGAATCGCTCTTAGTGGTTGCCTACATCTGGCAACCCCTATTTGTGAGTATAATCTTAGAATTTTAAATGAACGATAATCAAATAACAATAATACACTATTGGAGCTCTCGATTTCTTCTTCTTTTTGTGCCCAACCTTAACCCTTTGCCTAACAAAATGCTAACAATGACCTTTCACCTGTTCCCAACCGTGACCTTAGAGAGGCCCTTGAACTTGCCCACACACAATAAAATCACTCATAGGGGCTACCGTGTTGCCATTTCTCACTGCAGATAAAAACTTAGCTAGTTCTACCCTGGTCGATAACTGCCCGATATGCTAAACCAATCAATCTCTACCTATTCAGAAATCAATCAGACAATACTCCATTTATACATCACACTACACACTTTGTCTGAACGCTATACATTCCCTGCCACCCCTTCCCTTCTGCTCTACTACACATTGCAATGTTGGTTTAAATCCCAGCCAGGGCACCATCTGCACAGGGTTTGTATGTTCTCCCTGTGTCTGCATTGGTTTCCTCCAGGCATCCCAGTTTCCTCCAACATCCCAAAAACATACAGATAAATTAATTGGCTCTCCCCTAAAAAGAAATGTCCCTAGACTATGATGAACACATGACTATGGTAGGGATTAGATTGTGAGCTCCTCATGAGGACAGTTAGTGATAACTCTACTGTATATACTCTGTACAGCACTGCGGAAGATATTGGCGCTATATAAATAAAATATAATATGAATCCATCAATCTCCCCACAAAAAAAAATAGAGCCCAAAAACTGATAAAAAATAAATCTGCCAGATTCTATCAGTGCTCTCGCTGGACAGAAAAAGTGATTGTATGTGTTACTAGCATTACTAACGCAGGGATTGGAGCCGCTGCAGACAGTAGCAAGTAAATTCTGCTAATGGAGCTCCCTAGGCAGAGGTTTGTTTACCCTAGAGGTCACAGCAAGGTCAAACTATCCGAAAGTCCAGTCCACAGCATAAAGCCATAGAGATAAAGTCAAAACTAAGAAAACGGAATGTCTGAAAGATACTTTTGTCGTGCATACACAATCTATGCTTTTAACCCTCTTTGTGAATAAGTTTAGGTATATATATATATATATATATATATATATATGTAACAGACATTTCCGTTTGTCTGCCACGCAATGTATTCTTGTTGTGTAATGTCACTTGCGTCTGTCTGGTTAGCCTACTCTCTCCCTGTACCGCCTGCCATGTATCTGCAGAATGCTGGTATCTGTTTGTTCAGCAGTATTACCATGAAACCCCGCCCATCCCCGATCCCTCAAACCCATAGGTGATGAATGTGATGCTACTACAGCAAACTGACTGAAAGCCTTGAGAAATGATATGACAAATGTATGACTGAAGGAGGTGTTTATGTGTAGAGAAATAATCAGAGGATACAGTGTGCCTAAAATTAAAATTTAAAAGGTTTCCTGAATTGATTACCGGTATGTGAGAACAGCGGTTACTTTCCGGGTGACCCTTGTATACAGGTGATCAGATTCACTTTCACAGGGTGAGGCTGCAATGCCACAGAGTAATGAAATAACTGGCATTTCTCTCATTTCCCAGAGTTGAAGAAAATATGTAAAATTTCAAAAAATGTAAAAGTATTAATTACAAAAACAGCTACAAGCAAAACAAAACGTGTAATAAATACCACTGAGGAGTGATTCACCACAGTGCAATTCCATCCGGGGAACGCAAAGAATGCTCACACAAAGGTGAGCTCAAGTCCGACCATTGTCTTGGCAGCTTTAGATAGTATTAAAGGGATACTGTAGGGGGGTCGGGGGAAAATGAGCTGAACTTACCCGGGGCTTCTAATGGTCCCCCGCAGACATCCTGTGCCCGCGCAGCCACTCACCGATGCTTCGGCCCCGCCTCCGGTTCACTTCTGGAATTTCTGACTTTAAAGTCAGAAAACCACTGCGCCTGCGTTGCCGTGTCCTCGATCCCGCTGATGTCATCAAGAGCGCACAGCGCAGGCCCAGTATGGTCTGTGTCTGCGCAGTACACTCCTGGTGACATCAGCGGGAGCGAGGACACGGCAACGCAGGCGCAGTGGTTTTCTGACTTTAAAGTCAGAAATTCCAGAAGTGAACCGGAGGCGGGGCCGGAGCATTGGGGAGTGGCTGCGCGGGCACATGACTTCAGTGGGGGACCATTAGAAGCCCCGGGTAAGTTCAGCTCATTTTCCCCCGACCCCCCTACAGTATCCCTTTAATATTAATAATATAGCCTCTGTGAGGTTGTTGCTGTCGTCTGTGTCCCTGCTGGAGATATATAGGCAGCGCTCGGAAATGTTTCTCTGAAAAATTGCACAACATACTTAAACTGTTTATTTCACTTTATCCTGAAGATAATCGGCTGTCACTCCCAGTAAGTTCCTAAATGCCTTCTTTTGAAAGCCCTACAAAATGTACTTCTGGCTTATTTGCAAAGAGTTAGATCTCAGCCCCTCCCCCCTTCCGTGCCCCTTAAAAGCCAGGCCTCAATGTATTATGTCCAAACAGCTGAGCATATGAATAAAACAATGATTCTGATTGGTTGCCCTGAACTTCTAGTCCAATGTTGCTCTAGATAACATCATGCTGGTCTTGCTAAATCGATCCCAGTGTAAAAAGCAAGGCAGGTATTCCCTTAAAGCCCCTATGGGCCAATCATGCAATGTTTTATGTCTGGACATCCCGGATCTTCACAACACACCTTAGATAATCTCTTCTAGAAGAAACACCAGTTTCCCGCGCTTTAAGATGCACAGCTTAGCAGAAAGAACCAATGTCACTGACTTGACTTCAGTCTACTGTATTCCTGAAGGCCAACTCACGGCTAACATTATGTTCCTGAGATTACCTATTAAGAGGCCCAGGAAGTCCTCGTCACCGGTCGTTACCTTATTAATGGCCTTAGCAAGGCATCCTTTTATGATTAAGGGTGTACCTTGCATTAGCTTCTAATTTCTTTGACCTTTTAACAAATTGTAAATAGGACAGAAAAAGGTTCCAGATCATTGAGAAGGTTTTCGAACGGGAAGTTTAATGGGAAAATCTATATAGCGCAGTGTATCCGAGGTCCATGTTGAGGTGATGAGGATGTTTTTTTTGTTATGGTGGAAGGTATATTTTAGTAGGATTACAATATAGATTTAAAGTAGAACATTATATTAAACTATAATAATTCTCAAGCTATCTCGTAGATACAAGGATTTTATTGGTCTGCACCGAGAAAAATATTAGTTTATTACATGTCGCCATTTCTCACTTGTAAGGCCCCTTCCACACTTACGTGTCTCATCGCGGTACTCTCCCCCGCCGCTGCTCGTGGCGGTGGTCATTAATGTCTATGAGACATGCCACGCTGTTTGTGATGTGATGGAAGTGCACCGGGGCCGTGCAGAAGGAATGCACACGCCGCAGTGTGTTACTCTGCAACTCCCAGAAGTGCACCGGAAATTAATTTATTCCAGTCACACCGTGGCAACAATGCATGGTGCAAGTGTGGTCATTACACACTGCACCGTTACTGCAGTGCGGTATTGTAAAAGGGCTCTAAAGGAAAGAGGTTAGGAGAGTGATCTCTTCGTGTTGGAAGAGGGACCTGTGCCCGATTCTTATGTGCTCGTCTGCAAAATATGGCAGCTCCAAAAGATTTCTATGACGTGATTTTAAATGCAATTTGAAAAAAACTAAATCCTGATCATTGAGCTGTTGCATGACCTATTTTCAGTCATTCTTTAGCGGTCACATAGATGGACTCTCATTCGACTCTAGAGTACTCTGGTACACAAAGGATGATGATCGACTTAATTACTGCAAGTCGCCCAGGTCCTGTCTCTGCAAAATAAATGGAAGTTATCACCCTCCCATCACCACCGTGCTTCACAGTTGGTATGAGGTCTTTGTGCTGACTTCACCACACATGGCACTGGTGCAATATTTTCAAACATCAGTTTGGTCATGTCTGTCCTAGGGATATTGTTCCAGAAGTTTTGTGGTTTGTTCAGGTGCAGCTTTGCAAACGTGTTTGCCTACAGAAAAGAGTTAGGATAACAAAACATAAGCAGACTAGCATTTGGTCAGTACTGTATATGTTTTGTACTTCTGTTGCTGGATATTGTGACTATGTGAACTGTGTATGTACAAGTAAATATAGTCCTCACCAGTGTCTGTACAACGCCACAAGGGATGCTGGCACTACGTAAATAATAAATAATAACAATACTTTAATCTTCTCATGAAACTATCCGATTTGGCACCTTCCGGCTAGGGTGACCACATGTCCTCCAAAAGGAGGACATGTTCTCTTTTTTTAAAATGGTTTCCGTCTTCCAGGCATTGCAAAAATCCATTATTTCACAGAACAACAACCAGAGTTGACCGTTTTTTACGAAATACATATAATACATACTGAGACGAAGCAGCCTTCTGCAATTCTCGACTCGTCCGCTTGACATTACGTTAGGCTATCACGCTATCAATAACTATGACATAAAGTAGTGGGCGTGGCAATAATGTTTTATACTCAACAGTTGACCATCAAAGCAATGTTTTTGTAAAATGTGGAATTCAAAACAAACAGAAAAGTCTAGAAACTGTAAAGAGAAAAAGTTTTTTTGATGGTTACAAGATTGAATATCCCTGTTTTGAGGCAGTAGGAAAAGAAGGTGTCACGTACGGTAACCGTGGGGTTGGAAAAAATGGTAATTTTCGTCCTCCTATTTCACCAACAGTGTCTTTTTTTAGCCGAACCCATCTGGTCACCCTATTTTAGGCTCTACCAGTTGGTTGAGGCTAGAATTATGACATGCCAGTTATCCACACTAGTCACTGTAGCACCTGAGACTCAATACCCACTGCCCCGCACCGCTGCTATCTCTAGGTAGTTTGGACCATACCCAACCAGCAAGGCCTTGCTGCATCTGCCCTCCGCAACCTCTTGCAGTTTCCCGCCACGTTCAGCCGTTATCTTGCTTATTATATTCCCGGCTGTTTTCCTGCTGCACTCCGAATCTCGTTAAGCGCTCCCATTTCCCCCACCGAGTTTCTGAAAATCTTATTTCCCTCCAACGTTTTCTCCTCCGCATTACAGTTGTCTGGTCGGCGTCGCAATGCAACAGTCCCATCCCTGGCATGACACCCAGCTTCAGGATTCCAAATTTAGTCGCGAGAAGGAAGCCTGAGAAAGGTTAATAGAGTGGGGCAGTCTGCAACGTGCGCATCCTGGTGCCAGGGCCATGTCTTCAGTCTGCCTTCAGACTCATTAGCCGGCGAGATTGATTAGTCACGAGCTCAGGAAATGCGCACTGCTGCGTAAGCACGAGTTTGGGACTTTATTCTCCCCCATCACCTGATAACTGAGAGATAAATGACTTCTCTCGGCCTCCGATAGCGTGGAGGAAACGCCGTTCTGATTAAATATTACACATTTTTATTCCGCGGGTTGTCAGGCAGGAAAATGTGATTTTCAAGGGAGCTGATTTTTAAGTCTTTATTTCTTTTTTGTTTTTTTCTGCTGCCTTTGTACATCTTTCCGTTCCTAATGATTGGCGCAGTTCTGCGGGTCCCGCGGAAATCCGGATGAGGGGAGATTCGGGGACTGAAGGTTTAGTGACACAAAACTGAATTAGTGCTACAGAATACACAGATAGCGTACGGTGACCCAGAACCACTAGGCATAAAGAGATGATTTGCATATTTGGGAGTGATGAATCATGGGAAACCACAGTTGCTGACTTAAAGGGAACCAGAGACGAAGGAACTTAAAGAGGAACTTCGGTGAACATTTTTACTGTTGGCAGGTGATGTAGCAGCTGCATGGTTTTTGGCAGTTGGAAACATTTCCCACAATGCAACAAGGTTCACAGACAGGAAACTGCCAAAAGGTCGAACTTTTTTGTGGGAGGGGTTTCTTGTGGGAGGCGTTTCCCCACAATATCAGTCATACAGCACCCCCTGATGGTCTGTTTGGGAAAAGGAATAGATTTCTCATGTAAAAGGGGGTATCAGCTACTGATTGGGATAAAGTTCAATTTTTGGTCGGAGTTTCTCTTTAAAAAATGAAAAAAATTTTTATACATAACTAGGGCTTCCTCCAGCCCCATCAGCATAGATCGCTCCCAGGCCGCCGTCCTCCGCTTCCTCTATTGCCGGTACCGGGGTCCCGTCAATTCCGCAGAACGCGGCCGGTTGTATGCTTCCACAGTGGCACAGTGGCTCCCTCCATCTCGCCGGCGCCTGCCTAACGCATGCGCCTGTGCAGTACGAAGGGAGCGCACTGCGCATGCGTCAACTGGGCCCTGACTGGCTGAAGAGACGGGACCTGGTACCAGGGGATAGAGGCAGCGGAGGACAGCGGTGTGGGAGCGATCCATGCTGCTATATGGAGGAAGCCCCAGGTATGTATCAAATCTTTTTTTTTTTTCATCTCTGGTTCTCTTTAAAGTGTTCTAGAGATGAGAATCGTCTCTAGTACATTACTTACCAAGGGCTTCCTTAAAGAGAAACCGTAACCAAGAATTGTACTTCATCCCAATCAGTAGCTGACACCCCCTCCTTTTCTCAAATGGATCCTCAGGGGGCGCTGTATGGCTGATATTGTGGTGAAACCCCTCCCACAGGAAACTGTGAGGGCCATGGTCCTTGCAGTTTCCTGACTGTGAACCTTGTTGCATTCTGGGAAATAGCTGTTTACAGCTGTTTCCAACTGCCAAGATGCTGCAGCATCTCCTTCCAGTGACATCACCGGCCAGCAGTAAAAATGTCCCCATGTGAGAATGTAAATCAGGGAGAGGAAAAATTTTACAATGAGCAAACACTGACTAAATCATTTATACATAATTATTGTAAAAATGAAGCACTCTTTTTATTACATTATTTTCACTGGAGTTCCACTTTAAGCCCATTTAGGGCTGCCTGTCCCTCGTGCAGGCGGCGCAGATCGCTCCCAGGGTCGGGAGCCATGGCGGGGGAGAGCGCCTGGCTGGGCATGGACTCAGCCAGGCTTTCGGGGACAATCGTGGGTGACAGGAGTCGACGAGCAGCCCTAACAGAGCTTAAGGAAGCCGCACGTAAGTATGGAATCTGAGACGCTGCTCATCACAGGTTCACTTAAAACCACACCTGAAGTGAATGGTATATGGAGGCTGCCATATTTATTTCCTTTTACACAATACCAGTTGCCTGGCAGCCCTGATGATCTTCTGCCTCTAATACTTTTAGCCACATCCCCTCAACAAGCATGCATCAGATCAGGTGTTTCTGAAATCCAGTGTGACTGGATTAGCTGCATGCTTGTTTCAGGGTTGTGACTCAGACACTGCTAATGCATGAAAGATCAGCAGGGCTGCCAGGTAACCGGTATTGTTTAAAAGGAAATAAATATGGCAGTCTCCATATCCCACTCACTTCAAGTGTCCTTTAAAATACAACTGAAGTGAAAAGATGGAGGCTGTCATTGTTATTTCCTGTTAAACAATACCAGTTGTCTGGCAGCCCTGCTGATCTATTTGGCTGCAGTAGTGTCTGAATAACACCAGAAACAAGCATGCAGCTAATCTTGTCAGATCTGTCAAAATGGTCAGAAAAACCTGATCTGCTGCATGCTTGTTCAGGGGCTATGGCTAATAGTATTAGAGGCAGAGGATCAGCAGGACAGCCAGGCAACTGGTATTGCTTAAAAGGAAATAAATATGGCAGCCCCCATATACCTCTCACTGCAGTTGTCCTTTAAAGCTGAATTATCCCAAATACCTTCTGTTTTAAGAAAGCAAATTATAACTTAAAACTGATTAAGGAACGGTTCCCACTTGATCGGATGGAAAATGGCAAAAGTGCACCCATGCCATCATCCACATTATGGGGCTCTGTATGGCTGATATTGTGGTGAAACCCCTCCCAAAATGTGATGTCATCACCATGGTCCTGGCAGTTTCCTGTCTGTGAACCTCATTACATTGTGGGAAATAACGGCCTTTTCCAGGTGCTAATCAAGCAGCCAGTATCTCCCTCTGTGCAAAGAACTCTCAGTAATGAACATTCCATACAGATCACCTGGCAGCAGTAAAGATGTCGCCACCACTTATAAACTTCAGAATGTAAATCAGGGAGAGAAAAGATTTTACAATGGACAAATGGTGACTAAATCTATTAAGTAATGTAAAAAATTAAGCAATTGTATTTATTAGGTTATTTTCACTACAGTTCCTCTTTAAATACTATTTAGGCAGGGCGCTTACTAGTCCGTTCCACTTCGCATGTGTTTTCCAAGTTTCTGGCGATCTGTTTTCTATATTCAAGTATTATTTTTTTAATTCGATCCTAATTTTTTGGGATTGCGGCTAAAATATTAAATTGGAAAACAAACAAAACAATGAACGAATGTGAAAAACCTGATTCCTTAGCCACTAAACTCAGTGACTGAGCGCCGGTGCGCATTTTACTGTAAGTGGCAAAACTTGTAAAAATCTAATAGGTGTGCTCCCCCTGCCTAAAAGGACAACTGAACTGAGAGGTATATGGAGGCTGCCATATTTATTTCCTTTTATACAATACCTGTTCCCTGGCAGTCCTGCTGATCCTCTGCCTCTTATACTTTCAGCCATAGCCCCTGAACAAGCATGCAGCAGGTCAGCTGTTTCTGACATTATTGTCAGATCTAAAAATATTAGCTGCATGCTTGTTTCTGGTGTGATTCAGACACTAGTGTAGCCATATAGATCAGCAGGGCTGCCAGGCAACTGGTATTATTTAACAGGAAATAAATATGGCAGCCTCCATATGCCTCTAGCTTCAGTTGTCCTTTAATGTTTTACAGTTAATAACTTTTGAAGGGCAAAAAATGATTTTGTAGGTATAATTTACAAACGCCCGGGCCAAAGAAATTCATGTCATTCTCTTGTAAAGAAAGAAAAATGATGCACAACGTCTCCACAACGGTCACTTAGATCTCAATTTCGAACCGCAGAAGAAAACGCTATTTGATTTTTGTGACAGTAAAAAATCCCACTGCAACCAATCAGCTTCTTCTGGTTCAGAAGAAACGACTGCGCTGAATAATTTGTCAGATTGGCTGCTGGCATTTAGACACCCTAAAAGGCGCTTTGAACACTCCGCGTTGAATTGAATAACAAGTAGAATATGAGAGAAGTGAACGGACAGAAGAATGGAATATGGGGGAAGCGGTTTGAGTGTCCGGCCTGCTGAGTTCCTGCGGCGGATTGTCGAGTCGCCGGCTCTCGGCTGTCATCTATCAGCGTCCATTGAAGCCAATTCCATTCCTTTATCGGTTACAACACTTTCAACTCAACAATAAATCCCGACCAGCCGTCCGCCTAGTTTATCTCCATAGCAACTCGATCTGTCACCGACGTCCACAGCAGTGAGAGGCAGAATTTGTATTTTCCCGAAGAGCGGCGACGTCCGCGGCGGCGGCGGCTGTGTGTAGGGCCAGCGTCACGTCCCGTGAAACACGTCTCTATCCTCTACGCTAGGCCTTTGTGTTGGTAATTCAGCCTTCAGCAGATGGACTACGCTGCATAATGCAATCAGGCTGCTCCTTTTTATAACAAAACATTTGCTGCTGTATCTACAATGGGCTCTCCGAGAATAACAACGTCACTTGGAGAAAAATTCTATTCACGCTAAAGTCCAACTCCGTAGAAACACCGGCCTCCTAGATCTGGGCGGCACTGAGGGGCATGGCTTCCCATCATCATCTGTGTGGAAGTTTTTTGATTACAAATGTCCTATCACTGTCTAACTCCCCTTGACATGCTATTTTTTACATACATTTTGGTGCTTGCCCCGCCCATTAGCCCTTTAATCTTAGATGTAAATTTCACACACATGACCTCTGCTGAGCTCTTTAAATTGACCTTTCTAGGTTGGCCGTGCCCTGTTGCTTTCTACGAGAGAGGGTGTTGCCAAACTGGCACTCCCCACCCATTCCAATAAGGAGGTAAGTTGTGAGGCTGAGCCAGTGTGATTTCAGCAACAGGATCTCCAGTGTATGAACAAGGGAGTCTGTCAGTTCATTTTACCCATCATAACCACTTAGCACACAACTGCAAATTCACCTACCTCTCCTCTACCCAATGGTATGGTCCAATATAATACAACTGCTAATTTACTGACCTGCCATCTACCCAATAGTATGGTCCAATATAACACAACTACTAATTTACTAACCTGCCATCTATCCAATAGTATGGTCCAATATAACACAACTGTTAATTTACTGACCTGCCATCTACCCAATAGTATGGTCCAATATAACACAACTGCTAATTTACTAACCTGCCATCTATCCAATAGTATGGTCCAATATAACACAACTGTTAATTTACTGACCTGCCATCTACCCAATAGTATGGTCCAATATAACACAACTGCTAATTTACTAACCTGCCATCTATCCACTAGTATGGTCCAATATAACACAACTGCTAATTCACTGACCTGCCATCTACCCAGTACCCAATAGTATGGTCCAATATGACACAAATTCAATGCTAATTCACTGATCCTCTCCTCTACGCAATGATCCAGTATGACGCAATTGCTAATTCATGTACCCTCTTCTCTCAATTTCCCTATGGTATGGCCTATTATGACATTACTGCTGACTGCGAGTCTGTGAACAATGGGGTTCATTCTCAAACCCTTTATTATTCATTTTCTCACTTTACTTGTTTTTCACCCCATCTACGTGACCTCTTTTAAACACCAAAAAGTACTAAAATTAAGGCAAAATAAAAAGTAATATCAGAGTTGAGTCAATTGGGAACAACTGCTGAAGGATTTCCTTGGGAAGTTCTAAAAAGTTGTTTAACAAGGTGAAGAGAGATCATTTGTGAGAAAAGTTTTGTGAATCAGGCTTAATGTTTAATAAATCGAGATCATGTCGAGACCATGTCCCGTGATATCCGTTCCTTCAGGCTTTCAGGAAAATGGGCTAAATGGTTGGGTCGTCTTTAAGATTCCTGGTGTGCCGGCCCCGAGGAAGATTATCTGTTTGCTTTTTACAGATTACAGAACTGTTGGAAAAAAAGTGGGAGATTTCTCTCTGCCACAGCTCGGTTTTCTAGAAACGTAGGATTATAATGAAAAAGAAATGTGGTAAGAGATGCAAATTGCAGATACGCCTGTTCATGTTGGAAACACCTTGGCTCTTGTAGGCTTGCTGTTCATAATGAGCATAACAGCTACACTGTTTACTGTCGCGGGATGTGTAAACTATCCGTGGCCTACACGGAGATGGCGGATGAATAATTGACAGATCGTGTACCGATCCAACTTTCATGTTTTTCAGCACGGAAATCTGACAGAGAGCGCTCAACCCGGGTTGTCAAGGAAATAGACAGATTCGGTTCACCATCATACATTCTACCATATAGTAATTTGGGTTATTATTTAACGTGCTTGTCTGTGTCGGTCCACGGCTGCATGTAAAGGGGGGTTGAAACAACTAAAATTGTCTAAGTTAAGGTAAACCAAAGCTAAGATAATAGTGGCCATTGGCATTCAGATTTCCGTTTAGGTAAAATTAGTAAAATACTCATACTTTCAAATTTGCGGGGGGGGGGGGGGGGGTGGGGGGGGAGGGGGTAGTCACTGAACGTCACACAGCGTCCGATATCTTGTCAAATCAACTACTAACATTGCATATACTGTGTATAAGATGAATACTGTGCAGGTACCAGCAACATAAAATACATAGCATTGAAGAATGAATCTTGTTTTGAGTCTAAAAATCCTTCCTTTCGATTGTCCTGGGCGGTGGTCACATGACTATGCCTACATATGGCAGCGGACTCAGGTGCATGCTGGGAACAAGGCCAGGTTTAACCCTTACACTACTGTGGACATCTATAGGTGTTCCATGTTTTTGCATCCATATGCCGCGGAGGTCTAAAGGCATTTTAGAACAAACCAATTTTCGCCCATCTATAGGCATTTGTTTCCCTTTCCCAATATTCCTTTGCCACGGACTTTAAATGGAGTTTAGTATAACATTTTGACTCAGTGCCAACTTTCTTCTTTTGAAAACATAAAGTGTTTGATGCTCAAAACTGTGTTAAAACGGGGTATTTATTGCAAATCAGTCAAGGTAAAGGGAAGGCTGTGAAGGGTGAGCCCAGACCTCCTGAAAGATGAATCGAGGGGACCTCATGACCCCCAATAGCCTAACTAGATGGACCGGTCGCAGCGATCACACACACCCAAACGCCTGCTGGCCAGCATTAGGTCTCAAATGATAGTCCAGTATTGGCAAGATGCTGCACGGCAGTAAGTGAACATATGGCCAAGGTGACAGGCACAGATCTCACTGCTCCTTCCTGGATACACAGCGCATTGAGTCTTAAACCTCCAGGGATGTGGTGTGTGTGTGCGCCGATGCTGGAATCCCACTAGCTGATCATGTGATGTGCAGCCGCTGTGTCACACGTGGGTCCTGAGGTCTGCCCGGTTCTGCCTCCTCCCCACCTACATGTTTCGTAGATCACTGGGCTTTCTTAGGGTCTGAGCCCACTAACACAGTTGTGTCCACTTCTGTCTTCTTTTCAGCATCTGTAACATTGATGTGTAACTGAAAAGTGGACACAGCTGCGTCAGTGGGGTCAGGCCCTTAATAAGGCAATCAGAGAGACACATTTTCCAGTGGTTGATTTGATTGCATGAAAATACTAAGTATGCTCCTGCTGCATGCAGTCTTGTGTAGGCATAGTGAGCAGTGTACAATACCATACGTATATTTTTTTGCCAACTTTCTGCTTTACTTGAAATATGCAAATAATTCTAAGATGATGCAAAATTATGCAAATGTTACTGCACATTTATGCAGCTTAAAAATGTGCCAATCCAATGCTGCCACAGCAAGATTTGATTGGTTTATTTTACAATAGATGTTTGAAATAGTTAGCATAATTCTGTATCGTAATAATTAGAATAGTTCTTAATCATCTGAGAAGTATTTTCACCTCAATGACATCCCTGCTCAATAACGTGGACTCCAGGTACATGCAGATTTGAGCAAGACATTTAATAAACCTGATTCAAAAAATTAGCTGGCACATTAAGGGTTAAACAGAGAGAAGTTCTTTCCCAGCATGCCTCTGTATCTGCTGCTTCCTGTAGGCATTATCACGTGACCACAGCACAGGAAAATAAAAATGCATACTTTTCAGTTTCACAACAAAAATCACTGCTGCAGTGCTGTATATTTTATGTAACCGGGCAGTCACTACAAATACAGTATACAGTAACTGTAGTTTTGTTGTAAAGGGTAATTGTACTTTAAAGCACATTTTATCTCTCTCTAGCCACCCTTTGGGTGTAGTCAATATGATTTAGAGAGCAGACATTTTGGGGAGAGAAGTCCTTGACCTTGATGTCTTCTTTATGTGCAGCAATCAGCGAGGAGAACGTCTCCACAGCATCTGCCCCGCAGTCATCGGTGACTCGTATATTACAGAGCGTACATCTCCGTCATGTTGTCTGCAACAATCGCCCCGTTTGAAGGTTTCCTTTACACATTAATCGCAACATCCGCTGACTGAAAGATTTCAGGCCTGCTCAGCAGCCATCTTGTCAGCAGGAAACGGTCCTCTGAGCCGCTTCGCTTTCTGCAGACGTTTTATCTCCACACCTCGAGAGATGTAGTCGGGTTTAACGCCAAGCGTGAGGAGATGTATCTGCACTTCAATACGATATATCACCCCGAAGAGGCTTACCGTGTCAGGCTCGAAGTAAAAATGCCTTCTATCCGCAGGTAAATAATCACCAAATAGACATTATTGCTCATTAAGGTGATTGACCATTCAAAATCAATACCGAGAGTGAATTTCTTACATACTCAAGTAAATTAAGCATGCCTTGTAGGAAAAGCTCTGTGGGAGGAGGGGAAAAAATATATCCCTCAGAATTATTATTATTGTCTTACGAGCTTACCAGAAAATTAGGCAAACTGGCAGCCAAGTCCTGTCGTCTCCAGGTGGACGGGTAAGAAGAATGGCCATGCCACGCTTTTAAAAGCTGAAGAGCTGTTGTTATGGTAATCAGAGGCCATAATTGTGAAGAGACGTTCCCCATCTCTCTCGTATTGATTGTTATGTCCTCGGGGCGGGCCTGGCGAGAGATCTGGCATCCTCAGACTATCACCTCCATCAAATAATGCGAGTGTCGGAGCCGAGGGCCCAGCACTTCACGGCAAACATGCTTATTCCCTTCATCCCCTCAGGTGTCTGCTGGGCAGATAGCTGATAAGGCCAGCAGATATTATAATGTGGTAAAGAATGATTCATATTCTTCTCTACTCTCCGTTATCTGGAAGGTCGCGCCGCCACACAGCTGGCTGAGGACCAAATGCGTCCAAGCAATTCACTGCAGTCGCACAAAAAAAAGACGGGTGAATGAACTTAAATTCATTTTTAGCTCACCAATTTAGTTCTTTTTTTTTTACAGCTGCGTGTCTGCATGGAGGCCTTGTCAAGAGACCAGCCCCGGACTTGTTAACGGCAGATATTCTGCTTGCCAGAACTGGCTCGGATAGCATCTACATCAAGTGGGATTTTTAACTCTCATATGCATTATTTTACTAATAACATCGGGTTCATTCCAGCCAGTCTCACCTAAGTGATCTGAAGCTGGATTTATTTTTTCAAAAAATGGATTTGATCATTCTTTCATACGGTTGGTTGCCGGCCAAAAATTGTATTAAGAAAAAGAATCAAGTGTCCCGACCCCGCAGTAGCCTGTGCCAAAGATGGCCACCGTCATACATTTATACAAAAGCGAATTACATAATGTCAAATATCTTCTAACACTACCCCCCCCCCCCCTCCCTTTCCCAGGAAAACAAAAAAAGTGAAAACTTATATTTATTCATCGCATTCCCTAAAAAATATTCTATTGTCTATTGTTCAGTTCTTCAAAAACTGATGTTCACTTACAGATTTTCTTTCTTTATATTTGTGATAAAAGTGAGGACTGACTAGAAGGGAGATTCTTGTTTTAAATTTTTTTTTTTTGGGGGGGGGGGGGGGCAGAAATCGATGTAATAACTACAAATCAGACACAGCTATTCCCTAAAAGGACCATAGAGTACCACAAAGGGAGGAGTGGAAACAGCTACCTATTCAGGCTTCAAATGGACCCCAAGAGCAGAGCCGGGACAAGGTCCTCCAGCACCCAAGGCTGAGACACCAAAGTGCGCTTCTCCATCCCTCCCCCCCCCCCCAGCCGTCACACATGGATTGCTATTAGACTAAGAGGCGCCCCAGGGCTCCCAACACCTTAATCTTTAGTTATCTGGCTTGCAGTCACTGCCATGTATCCCCTTTTCTTATTTCTCTCTGCTTCAAACACAATAGGTGAATGATAGCTGAGTGAATTGTGCGCCCCCTCCTACACTGCGCCCTGAGGCTGGAGCCTCTCTCACCTCTGCCCCGCCCTGCGCCCTCTCCTACACTGCGCCCTGAGGCTGGAGCCTCTCTTGCCTCTGCCCCGCCCTGCACCCTCTCCTACACTGCGCCCTGAGGCTGGAGCCTCTCTCTCCTCTGCCTCGCCCTGCGCTCCATCCTACACTGCGCCCAGAGGCTGGAGCCTCTCTCGCCACTGCCTTGGCCCTGCCTATGAGCAATAATCTTTATGCACCCTCCTTTTAGCAGAGAGCCCAAAACTTAACAAGCAGGCACCCACGGAAGACAGCTATCCTTACTGCATTTCATAAAAAGAGAGTTTGGCATATCTTTGACACAAGAATAACAGGGAGGCTTACACTTCTAAAATGTGCATATTTATTGATGCAGACACAAAACACACGTTTTGGGCACACCGGTCCCTTCATCAGGGAAAAACCGGTCCAAATATGCAAGACAAGATAATCCACATCACTCCTTGGTTTATCTTCTCCTGCTTATTTGGTGTAAGCGCTTTCCACACTGGTTGGTGGTGTATATACTTTTAGCACTTTGGTGTGTGCTATATTCTGCACAACAACACTCATTTATCAAGGTCCTTAGTGATTATTTTATTTATTAATATTGTTTTGTGTGTTTATAGATGTTAATGGTCAGATCATTTTTGCCCCGAGGAAGGGACCTGCATGCCCCGAAACATTGGACCTGCGTCTGCATCAATAAATATGCATATTCTGGAAGCAAGGCCTCTCTATTATCATGTGGATTACAGATGGGGGTGTTTTCAATTAACCTGAAAATTTGGCTTGAGCATGCCAACTATTAGCATAGATAGACTAAAGGTGGGTGAAATTCTGCTGTCTGCTTGCCATATCTTTGGAAAAATAATCTTCTTATGAACTCAAGGCCAAATGTAAAAAAGATCCCCCTCATAGCTCATAATTTAGAATACACTGGGATTCCTATAACACACAGTAGACATAGCATAGGGTGGGCAAATCGCTTGCACATTAAACACACCTCAACGGCAACATCTAGCAGTCAAGTAAGACACTTTGGATTGCAGGCATGTCCATCTCGAGTCCTCAAGGGCCGAGGTTATTACACATTTTTGGCACAGCTGAAATTAATTGACGGGATTGAATCAGGAAGGGTGTAGTTCATTCCTCAAGTAGAAGACATTTCTCCACATTTCTCAGTCCATCCTAATCATTGGCATGCCTATGACCTTCGACTCGAGGATACCTGTGGCTTCAGGGCATCACAATCCCAGCCGGGATGAACTTAGACTCTTGTCAATTCATAAATGCAGTTTTATAATATGCTAGGATAGGATTTATTGAACTTTGCTCTGTGGATTTGGCTAGGAAAACTAACAGCTGGCTGGACATAACAAACCGTCTTGCTTACCCCCAACTCATCATACAGACCTGGTTGATGGAGTGGAAAAATTCACTCCATCCTGCTCACAGAATGAGAAACAGTGCTGTGCAGCACTTTAAGGCCTCGTTCACAGTGGGACGTTGCGTTTCATGCGACGTTAAAGTCGCACAACGTGCCCCTAACGCAGTGCATGTAGGTTATAAAATTGGACGTTATTTTGCATAACGTTACGTGTCTCTTGGTGCGCCATTTTCGTTGCATACTGATAGAACGAAAACGGCGAAAACGTATGTGTTCTATTTAAAAAAAACAAACCTTACTGAGCATGTGAAACACACATAACGCAGCAAATGTATTGCTAAACGCACAGCATGCAGCACCTTCTAAATATTGCTACACGTTACACACAACGCAACGTGTGCACTGTGAGTGTCGCACAGACTTTGTATTGCGTTATCCTGCGTTGGAACATTTTCTAACGTGCGACTTTAACGTCGCTCTGTGAAAGAGGCCTAAAGAAGCTCTCCGCGTACCAACAACTTTGCTACATGGATCATTGGTCAGGTGACCTTGACCCAACGACAGCTCCTGTCAGCCTCTCGCTGCTTCAAGATGGCTGTCCAGGGAGTTGGAAAATCTCAGGGCGGGATGAAGCTGAGAGGATTATCATTACAGTGATGGTTTCAAAGCGGCACCGGAAAGGGAAACAAAAGTGTTTTGTTTTTTTTCCTACGGTCAAGACTTATTTATATGAAATACAAACAAATTAAACCTTTTTTAAGATGTTCCCCTATTACTGATTCCCACAACTCCACCGATGTGAAATATGTATGAATATTTATATTCTCAATTTGTGATGGCTAACTTTCTTTTGGGGGAAGAGTGGAATTCAGAAAATGTGAACAACTCTCACTTCAGTCCAATTTCACCCAAAGCAAGTTTATGCTAATTAATAGCTGATCATTTTAAAACGTAAGAAAACTTTAGAACAGATTTGTTGGAAAGTTAAATGTTCTTAAGGGACCCCCTCCCTCTTCCCAAGCACAACTTTTACTAAATCATTCTCTTTCTCCCAGACAAATCTAGTCATCATGAATGTTCCACAAACTGATGTAGTGGTTACAGTGTGTCTACTTGTCCTTCCTGATACAACTGATCAACGACCCGCTAATTGGTTACTATAATAATAATAATGATGACCATTTTTTACAAAAACATGTTGACCCCTTTCAGAAAACCCACAAATATCATTGCCTGGTACAAACTACTAGGGTGGGAGAGACCCTTAAGGTAAATCAAGCAAAACAACAAAACACTTGAAGATCCATTAGATTATACCACACATTTCCTACAACTCCAAAGTGTGGGTTGTTGACGTGGAAACTGTTGGCTTCGGTTAGCTTCAGCATATTTCATACAAAATTTGTACACATCGATAAGGAAAAGCTTAGCAAATATTACATTTAACAAAGGAATACAATCTAAGAGACTCTCCAAGAGGAACCGTAACCAGGATTGTACTTCATCCCAATCAGTAGCTGATACCTCCTTTCCCATGAGAAATCTTTACCTTTTTTTGAACAGACCATCATGCGAGTCTGTATGGCTGATATTGTGGTAAAACCCCTCCCACAGTGTGATGTCAAGACCATGGCCCTGACAGTTTCCTGTGTGGGAACCTTGTTGCATTATTGGAAATAACAGCTGTTTCCAACTGCCATGCAACCAGTATCTCCCTCTGCGCATATGTATATCAATAAAAAACAACCTTTTAGCCTATGGCAATGAATGCCAGTTGGTGCTGTCTACATTTTTTTTATGTCTGCCAGTAGTAAAAATGATTATTGGGCAGCACGGTGGTGTAGTGGTTGGCGGTCTTGCCTTGCAGTGCTGGGTCCCCAGTTCGAATCCCAGCCAGGGCACTATCTGCAAGGAGTTTGTATGTTCTCCCCGTGTCTGCGTGGGTTTCCTCTGGGCACTCCGGTTTCCTCCCACACCCCAAAAACAAACAGATAAGTTAATTGGCTCTCCCCTAAAATTGGCCCTAGACTACAATACATACATGATATATACATAGACATATGACAATGGTAGGGACTAGATTGTGAGCTCCTTTGAGGGACAGTTAGTGACAAGACAATATATATACTGTACAGCGCTGCGTAAGATGTTGGCGCTATATAAATACTAAATAATAATAATTATGTGGATGTCAAATATCAATAATTTTTTGATCTTTTTTCTATTTTTTAACTTCTCCCTTTGCAATGTAAATATTTATTTATTTTTTGACCTTTTTGATAAAGTTCCTCTTTAAGGACTGCTAATGTTGAGGGGTTAAACAAAAATTGTAGTAAAAAACAAAAAGCTACACGGAACACTAGTAAGGTGAAAACAAATAGTGGTGAAATGACCCAAGGTATAAACGTCCTTAAAATGTAATATTTTTTTTCAAAAAATGGTGGTTGAAGCAAGACTTTAGGAGGCCCAAGTATTACAATTCATGGTTATGATAATAAATAGCATGAGTACCGGTATTTCAAAATCAGGTAACTACAAAAGCAGTTGATCAATAATGCATCAACGATAAGAAGCCCTATGGGCTTACCGTCATTTTTATATTTATTCTTATTTCCAACAAACCCACAGGGCATCTTATGATTATTAATATTGATGAATCATTTTTGTATGGACCTGTTGTTTGAATTATTTATGGTATTTTTTTTTTGTCATAGCACTGAATTATAATTGCCCATTATTGTAAATTTGTGGTTTTCGTACCGTTTAGAGTCTTTTTAGCTTCACCCAAATTTTAACTATTAATAAATAAGGAAGTTTTATGAAGTTTTACACCATGGGTTATTCTCAGGCGGTTCTGTAATTTGAAGGATCCAGACTGCACATAATATGCAGAGAGAGTCTCAAAATACATTAGATAGTCTAAGCAAAATCATCCGACAAGTCCTCTGCATGACAAATGGTAGATTTATGCTGTAGAGGGAATGGACCAGTCATGTTTGGTGAAGGTAACCAAGACCAAGATCTCTAGTGACCCCTCCCACCCTGGCAGCCTCTTCTTTGAGCTCCTCCGATCTGGTCGGCGTTTCCGGACTATCCCTTCCAAGACCACCAGGTGCAGGAACTCCTTCTTCCCGCAGGCAGTTCTACTACTCAACAACACCGACCCCTGACTCTTTCCTCCTAGTCTGCTATCAGCACGGGTGCCATAGGAGCTGCTCCTCTGCCCTCCCTTCCGAATCTCGAACACACACCATTAGTTAGATGTAGATGTATCGTACCGTTAAATGTTGTGTATGTGTAATCGTTGTAAATGCTCTGTTAATGTTGTCAACATATGTAATCTGGCTGTATATGTAGCATGTTTAACTGTTGTATTTTGTGTACTTTGCCTAATGCCATGTGTACCACAAGCAATTCTGAGTACGGCACCACCGTACTTGGCGAATAAATCCATCTTGTATCTTGTATCTCGTATTGACCAAAGTCGGGCTTTCCTGGCAGTCAACTTTTTTTTTTTTTTGAGAAAAAAAATTCAAAAATACATAACCGTACCAGAAAATTCAAAAAACAAAACAAAACATAACTGCACGAGAAGAAGTCCGCAGCCCTTTGTCAACTATTATTTGGAGACTTACAAGGCCCACCATCATCTGCAGCTTCCGCTTCTTCTTCTCTGTTTATTTTTTATCCTTTTGGGCCTGTTTTTGCTTCTCATTTGTGCAAAAAGCATTTTCTTTGTCTGGAACAAAAAGTCTGCATCGGTTCTCGATAAGCCACAAACTAATTACAGCACCTGATATCAGTAGATTTTTATTGGAAGCCACGAAATGAACAGCTGTTCCCCGCTACCAAACAAGGTATTAATAGAAATGTCAATTCCGTTACATAGCACCGGCCTCAGCATCGTTATAAACCTTCGCGAAATGAGCAGGGAGAGCTTATAGTTATTGACCCAGAAGAAAGCATAACTTCTGCATCCAATCAGTTTACTGGCGGAATAAAACACAAATAAGGATACGCATGGCAGGAAACCCTGGGCAGAAATGGCTCCATGAATTGCAAAGTAGCCCATCTGACCTCAAGCATGCTAATTCTCCTCCCGGGAGTCTTCATCAACCTCTTTGTTGGAGTAAAGATAAAAGTTTTTGACAGCAAATGCTGTTGGAATAAAATGGAATTTTCAATGACTTGCGGAACATCTGGTGTGATCTGCCATTAATGGAACGCTTTGCGACATAAGAAGGCAATTCCGCACTTTCGCTCGTGAGAGTGGAAATCCCGCCAACAATGTGCCACCAGCGTGGATCTGTTTATGCGACGAGAGGAATTACGTAGGATTAAAAATTAAATGCTGCAGATGAGAGCAGCCCGAAAACTCAGCTAAACCCAAAATGGAACAAAACTAAAACTATCTGCAAAGTAATCAGGCTGATTAGTGTAAATTATATTTTCGGGCTTCAGAATTTAACGGCTCAAAGATCCATGGCGTGTGCCTGTAAGGGCGCGCTTATCCTTTAAGTGCCATGAGCTCACAACTGCCCGACGCCCTACTTCCTGTGAACTGAAAAGTCCGCATCCTCCCGTAGAGAAGACATAAGGCAGGGATGCTGGGAAATACAGTCTGGCATCTTTTGTTCCTCCTACTCTGGGTGTCACATGATCACACGTGATTGGCCTTCCAATGGCTACATCCAGAGGGAGGAGGATGAGGGCTGCATTGCAGTCTGGCAATCACATTTGGCCAAAGCAACAAGCGTTCTGTCCACAATTTTGCTTCTTACGCTATTCATATTTCATTTTCAGCCTGATTGCTATTGGGTTTTGCTTTGTTCGAATTTTGGTCTAGTTGGGCTTTAAAGCAGAACCTGTGATGGACCCCAGAACAGTAAAGCTACGGTACTTGTCCATTTCTGTAATCACGTCTCTGAAGAGCTGTTTAAGGCTACGTTTCCATGTACTTGGCATGCGTCTTACGAGGCGGAATACCAACACAGCTGTGAAGTGTCTCGCAGCCAAATCCATCTAGCCACGCTATGGGACTGGGACAAGATACGCGAGATTATGGTACAGGCCATCAGATTTTTCCCCGTCCACGAATTCATATGCTCCATGTTGACTTCAATAGGCTGCCAAATCACATCTGAATTAGTGGGCAGGGAATTGGACCGGAATCGCAGCAGTGGAAACCTAGCCTAAATCCACTGGGAAAACCCACTTCCTGACTCCTAAACTTAACCTACCTCTTCATGAAAAAACTTCTCCTTCCCAACACCTAATCTTAACTTTAATTAAAAAAAATTTCCTTCAGACCTTAATTCCTTAATTTACATCCTTTAAAAAAAATCCTTAGGCCTTACCTCAACTCATCAATAAAACTTACCTCACCCTAACTGGTGTTGATGATCGAATTTGCCTCAGTTCAGTTTGGATTCACTTTGGTTGAGCTTGTCCCAATGTTTGGGTTCATTCAGGAGCTAAACGTGAATCCCACCGAGGTGTCCATCACTTTCTTCCATTTCCAAAAATACAAAACACTAAAATGTGTCTCTCAACGGGAGAAAGGGGACAACAACAAAAGGATTAACTAATGCAGAAACCCAAATATTGGCTACATTTGGGTGTCATTAGATTAATTTACATGATAATTGTTGAGGTCAAACGTGAGATGGACACAAATTTGAACACCAACTCTACCCCTTAACTCAACCCAGGTGATGCCTAACTCTCTGACCACTACGAGCCTTCCATGAACGGTGTTCTGTCGATACGGGTGCCCTTACACAGCCTCAGTCATCTTACTTGACCTGGAACATTTCCATCTGGTCGTGGTGCCCCAGTATTTTGCAGGAACTATTGAGGCCAAGTTCTATGATCCACTCTACCAAATACCGATACTCTAGTCTAGATAAAACACGGAGTCGCCCGAACAGCTAATACTATCCAGTCCTATAAGCCTTACCCTACTTACCGAAGAACAACAATATTCTTGAAGCTGTCAACCAAATCCACAACAGATTCCCTCCAACAGATGCACACCGCCATGCATTAATGTGCAACAACGTTTTCTCTTATCTTCCTTGGAAATTCTTACCAGCGGGGTTAATAAAGCATTTTTTTTACTCTGAGATTATTAAGTATGCAGAGCACACATGAAAAGATAGGCACAGGCTGCTATAAATAAAAAGAAAAAAAGAATTCTATTCTTGCCGGTTAACTCATTTGAAATAATGAAAAAAAAAACAGCTTTAATGATATTTGCTGCGAATCAAACAGCCGCAGACCCGCACGCATAATCACAGATATTTTTTTTTATTTTTTTGCCTTATATTTTTTTATATTTTTTTCTTCCTCAAGTCTTGGAGCGCCTGGACTTCCAGCTGAGGTTCCGCTAGAGCTTATCAGACGACAGATCCCGGTCCCCCCAGGCTTTGCCGAGCTGCGGCACCAGCCTGGATTCCTACTTCTTAATTGAAAAAGACAAGATGTTTGCATGGCTTAGACATTTCAAAAAACAAGGCTCCCGCCCCCAACGCAAGTGACGGCCCGGACTCCAATGAATTTCTAAAGCTTCTGTCATGTCAGATCGCAAGTTTCTCTCTACATTTCTCGGAGAAACGGTGTCACTGAGCGAAACAGAACACTGAGCTGTTGTAGGTATTAGAGAATAAAAAAAAAAAAACTATGACAAAACAAAAAATACATAAATAAAAAAGGAACACCGCTGTTAAATATTGCTTTTATAAAGTACCTACTGCGTAAAGTGTTTGTTATAAAAAAAATATTACTCCCTTTAATGCCTTGATTTCAATCCCACTCAGAATGTTTATTTTAGCTCTGGATTGGGCAACGGCGAGGTTGGGGTCAGAATCGAGGGCGGAGAAGATTATAATATTTAGTTATTAAGAGGGACAGCTTTCAAAATAGCACATCAGACTGTTCCACCAATAAATTAAAAGTGCATATTTGTTATCATTAAAAAACAAAGGTTATATATCCTTCTAACCCCAAAATAGTGTTTTTTTTATCTGGCCTAGGTTTGCCAAATAAGTTTAAAGTGCCTCTGTGGGAGTGTACATGATGTAGTAGCACACAGTGAGACACTGTACACCTCTCCCGTCCTGCACTACACTGACCTCTTCCATGTGGAGTGAGAATTCCATCCTCCAGCTTTGCTGTCAGTCCGATTATATAAGCATGCCTGCCACACTCTGCATAGACAAGCATTACAGGACACTTCCCTGCCACACTCTGCACATTACAGCATGCTTCCCTGCTAAACTCTGCACATTACAGCACGATACCCTGCTAAACTCTGCACATTACAGCGTGCTTCCCTGCTCAACTCTGCACATTACAGCATGCTTCCCTGCTCAACTCTGCACATTACAGCATGCTTCCCTGCTAAACTCTGCACATTACAGCACGATACCCTGCTAAACTCTGCACATTACAGCATGCTTCCCTGCTAAACTCTGCCCATTACGGCATGCTTCCCTGCTAAACTCTGCCCATTACAGCATGCTTCCCTGCTAAACTCTGCACATTACAGCATGCTTCCCTGCTAAACTCTGCCCATTACAGCATGCATCCCTGCTAAACTCTGCACATTACAGTATGATTTCCTGCTAAACTCTGCACATTACAGCATGCTTCCCTGCTAAACTCTGCCCATTACGGCATGCTTCCCTGCTAAACTCTGCCCATTACAACAGGCTTCCCTGCTAAACTCTGCACATTACAGCATGCTTCCCTGCCACACTCAGCACACATTTGGTGATTTAATTTCTGTCCTTACATAAATCTCCCACTGAGGATAGGACACTTTGAGCCCTATTTTTAATATTTCAGACAGAAGGAAAAAAAAAAAAAAAAAAAAGATTGTAAAAGACAGCATTAACAATCAGAAAAAATGTTTTTGCCCTGCAGAAATCGTTTATCTTTTCAGCACACAAATCGGCGGTGAGAGGCGGTAAGTGATCGATCAGGGGGTGAGTCTGCTGTCATCCTGACCTCGATAAGATACAAAAAAAATAAAAAAGCGAGAGCGAAATGGAGGGCGCCGAGCGCCGAGCCTTCTAAGAATACATAACGCGGGAGCGATCTCGCCAGCAAATAACAGGTAGGGGTTAGTTATTAGCGGATCGATAGTCAGAGTATTACCTTGCTTACAGTCACTGCCTCAAGCTTCATTGATCCCCAACCAGTACATTTTTAACTGCCAAACAAGCGCAGCCCTAATACATTGCACAACCGCGCACAACTTTCCGTTAAGTAAGCAGACAGATTTCAGATAGAAGGGCAATTATATCCAAGTAATAACATCGGAGCCAACAGTAATTTATGTCCATTTTGGTAGCCTTTATTTCTTTATTTTTTTTCTAACAAGCCTCTGAGGCACTTTTTCACGCCTGTCCTTTTATTATTGCGCTGTTATTACACACTAGGCTTTTACCTGTGCCTTTCACACACTTTTTAACTTGATGGATTTTTTTTCTGTCTTTCATATTACATTTGTAGCGACTGGGAAAAAAATCGATGTTTGACTGGATGTAAAAAGCAGGTGTCAGTGGAGTCTGGAATATTTAAAGAAAGGCTTCACCGAGTAAGGAGAGGAAAAAAAATCTGATAAAGAAACAAGGTGTAAGAACAGACATTTATTATTGCTCATGTCCAAGTTTCTGAAGATTAAAACAAAAAAAGTTATCAATATTTTTACTTTTAGGCTCTTGGGTAGATAGAAAAAAAAAAAATACTGTAGGCAAAAGAAAGAAAAAGATGAGCGATTGAGTAACACAACTTTTCTCTTATTGACTAATTAATTATCTTATTAAATAAAAAATGTCTAACTGGGCTAAAAATTACGTGGATTTAAGTATCGGAATTATAATCGATATAATGATCCAAACAATCAACCGCAATATTGGTTTTTGCTCCGTCGATCGCAATGTCGATCATAATATTTATCGTAGTTAGATAGTATATGGCCCACTTTTATTATCTCATACAAAGGTGTCCATACACATCCATTTTCCCTCTCAATTTAAGGCAGATTCGGTCACAGTGATCAATGCCCCAACATGCTAACCAGAGCATCATTTTCAGGGCTTGTTTCCACTGTTGCGACGCGATTTCACCGGCATTCCGACGCTTGTAAAAAGTTTCCGCATGCGTTTTTACCCGTGATTTTGTGTGCGATTTCGCATGGCAGGGTGCCATGCGAAATTAACCATGACACTGCCAGGGCAAAATAAAATTGAAAAAGGTGCGAAATCGCACGCGAAATTGCGGGTAAAAACGCATGTAACAAACGCATGCGTTTTTACTATTAAATACATTAGCGGCGATTTGCATGCATTCCACTCGCAGGCGAATTCGTTGGCTCTTTTGTGCGTTTTTTTACCGCTGAAAAAAACGCACCTCAACAACGCTACAGTGGAAACAGGCCCATCCACTTGTATTACATGTGCGGATCTGCATGCGTTGGACGCATGCAGATTCGCGATAGTGGAAACGAGCCCTCAATCAGTTTTCAGATGAAATTAATTAAGACGATTGATCGTACCAATGGAGGATCTCACTCGAACGGGGGAGGGGCAGGAGTGGTGGTAGATTGACGGCCCATAGCATTCAAAAGATATCATATAGATTTTTTTCTAAAATCTACTGAATATCTATTTGTAGTGTGTGGAGGATCTGACCCTTCTCTGGTCAGATTCCAGTCAGAGATCAATCTTTTGGCCCCATCGGGTGACAAGCTGTGAGGGCGGCACCCACGAGAGATAGCCACTGCTTTTTGTGAAGTACTTATTGTAGAGATTTTAGCTATGTTTTCAGGGTTGATTTCTGGGGGTTTTATTGCGCTTTTTAAAGAGAGACTGAAGCGTTTTAAAATACCTGTTTTTATTCAGCCGGCCGCGTCCGCATTATAATCCAATCTGATTTACTGCATCCCCGCGGCATAACGAGGTCTTTATCCCCATGAAATCCCGGGGCAAAATTCAATGACTTGTTTCCAGGTTGTGGATCTTGCTGCCTGGGGGAGGCGGGGCTTAGAGCTGTAGCACTGCCTCCAGTCCAATCAATCTCCATCGATCTCCACCTCTCCCCGCCCCTCTCAGTGAAAGAAGACTTAAGCTAGCCACTAACGGTCCAATTTCTAGCGAAAAATCGTTAGAGCGATCAGAAATTCTGATCGGATTGGTTGTAAATAATCTCCATTGGTGGACACAATCGATTATGAACGAGTGAAAAAAATGAATTTTCGTCGAAAGAAAATTTGGATTTTCTTGGTGGTCGTGATAGATAGGAAGCAAAGATTGGTTAGTTGATGGTGTAGTGAACGATTTTTCGTCCGATCAGAATTTCTGATTGCTCGAACGATTTTTCGCTAGAAATTGGACAGTTAGTGGCCACCTTAAGAGGGGCGAGGAGAGGCGGAGATCGGCAGAGATTGACTGAAGCAGAGGCAGAGCTACAGTACAAAGTTCTGCCTCTACCAGGAAGGTTAGCAGAATTTTGCCCGGGGGATTTCTGGGATATTAACACCTCGTTCTGCTTGGATTATGATGCTGAAGCTTCCTGCTGAACAAAAACAAGTATTTTAAATCGCTTCAGACTCTCTTTAATTTAATGTAATAATTCTTTTACATACGAAAATGTGATTGGGTGTGTGGATAAAAGCAAAAAACTCCAATTTTCTTTAAAAGAATGGGAAAAGACATTAAATGTGAATAAGCCCCTGGAAGTACAGAGGCTGTCAGCTTAAATGTGGTTTCTACATTGCTTTGAAAATAAAGAAAGAAATATAAACAGGGTAAGCGAGGTGTAAATATAAAACGCAAAACACATCAAAATACAGCATGTGGTACTTTCGCGTTTTGAAAAAAAATCACAGCGCCTAAGTGGGGATGGTATAATGGGGTCCTATGGGAAAACACGCGCCCTTGCTAGTCGCAAGACGTTAAAAAACACATATAGCGGGAAAGGCCCTGAGGCTCTTGTTTCTGCTTCCTGTGTATACATTACGAACACAACTTATATAACGAGACAGAGACGTTCTGAAGGTCTCTCCATACTTCACAGCGTGACAGATGGGATCTATCTGCTGAACATCTACATTACAAGCAGCCCCTCCTCCCCCTTCCCTGAAACGCCTCGCTTAAGTGGGGTCTGGGGATTTCAGCCTAATGAACGACGCGGTCGCACCAGAAACTTTGCACGCCTTTTTTTTCGGCCTCCTTGCTACCCGAGGACGGGATTCTGAAACTTTACACGGTGTGAACACTGCGGCCTTTCTGGTAAATCTCGCCCTGATGGGAAATCGCTCTCGCAAAACGTTAAACAGATCAATCCCTCCCGTGGTGTACGGTTACCAGCGTCCATCTGTCCGGCGGCCTTAATAAAGCGCTGTACTGTAACGCGCAGATGGCCGATGGGGCGATCATGACTTCATTAACGAGAGGAGATACAGCCGGCGCTATTCTATACATCACGCGGGACGTCTCTGCGCGGTTGTGACATTTCCATACATCCTCCACTGCAAGAATCGGGAAAGTCCATTAGAGGCCCCGGCGTAACAAGCAAAAGTTCCTCTTCTTAATAAATGGATTTAATTTATGGCTTATCTCTAGCATACACAGCCGTCCTCCAGGCTAAGCGCTCGCCATTCAATAAGTAGACTGCTTAGACAGCGGAAACCGGTTACCATAAATTCTCATCATTCACAATGAGCACCAAGACGAGGAAAACCGAGGAGAGGCTGCAGAACTTGTTATTGCTAAAATATTCTCTGGAGGATCCGTTTACAACTAGCGCTTTACTGGGGGGGGGGAGAGGATTTCCCTGCAAACTGCTACCTATGCCGGTTCTAGAGTCATCCACACCGTCTATGGCATACATGTCAAACTCCAGCCCATGGGCCAAACCTAGCCATCAGAGCCATTTAATTTGGCCCTCAAATGGTTTATGGTTGGCCCCCTCAAGTGGTTCATTATGTTTGGCCCCCCTAGACCACCAGGGAAGCTATATTGGAAGTGAAGCCCTAGAGGCTCAGGGAAGCCATATAGGGGAGGTAGGGGAAGAGAACTAAACACTAGAGAACTGTATAGGGGAGGGTGGGGCAACTAGACACTAGGGAACTGTATAGGGGAGGGTGGGGCCCACTAGATACCAGGGAACTGTAAATGGAAGGTTGGGGCCACTAGACATCAGCGAACTGTATAGGGGAGGGTGGGAGCCTCTAGACACCAGGGAACCGTATAAAGAAGAGAGGTAGCCAGTAGACATTGAGGTTGGCCCACGACTTGGCCCCAGTGTTCAATTTCGGCCTACTTTGTATTTGAGTTTGACACCCTTACTCTATGGTGAGATGTGTGGAGGGCAAGAGACATTATGCACAAACATGCTCACATTCAGTAGAACAATGTCGTTAAAACCACATTGTACACAGGAGCCCGACTGCACGATATCTACCCAACAGTCATCTGAGTGGATTCACCGGACAGATCGGGAAAAATGACAGATATTTGTCACTCACTTTTGCGCATGATTGTCATCCAACAAAATATGCCCTTTAGGACTTTTTAAATGGCTGTAGTTCAGCGTGTGCACGAGCGTTTAGAGTGGCCATATACCATACAATCTTAGTTGTTCAATCTTACTACTGTCATATAGTATAATAATCTTACTACTATCGTATAGTATAATAATCTTACTACTATCATATAGTATAATAACCTTACTACTATCATATAGTATAATAACCTTACTACTATCGTATAGTATAATAATCTTACTACTATCATATAGTATAATAACCTTACTACTATCGTATAGTATAAGAGCTTAGCAAAACAAAACAAAACAAAAAACATTTTCAAATCGGTTTGCTCTTTTACTACATAGATTGGGGTAAAGTTGTACAATGAAGGCTGCATGGTGTATGGCCACCCTGACTCCTCTTCTATACAGGCGATTTAGAATTGTTTTTCTTTAATAACAAAATAGAATAGGGAGCTATTGCTCACTGTGTCACTAACCCTGCTATCTTTTCAGAAACATTTCTCACCCCTCCCTGAATCATGCCTATGAATCCTACTGGTTCTGGCCCCTCCCTCCATCACTTATATGACTCATACTGGTTCTGGCCCCTCCCTCTATCACTTATATCACTCCCACTGGTTCTGGCCCCTCCCTCCATCACTCATATGACTCCCACTGGTTCTGGCCCCTCCCTCCATCACTTATATGACTCCCACTGGTTCTGGCCCCTCCCTCCATCACTCATATGACTCCCACTGGTTATGGTCACTCCCTTCATCATGTGCACAATAACCCTCTGGTTCTGGCCCCTCCCTTCATCATGTGTATGACTTCCACTAGTTTTGGCTCCTCCCTCCATCACTCACATGACTCCCACTGGTTCTGATCCCTCCTTCCATCACTCATATTACTTCCACTGGTTTTGGCCCCTCTTTCCATCACTCACATAGCTCTCACTGCTTCTGGCCCCTCTCTCCATCACTCATATGACTCTCACTAGTTCTGGCTCCTCCCTCCATCACTCATGACTCCCACTGGTTCTGGCCCCTCCCTCCATCACTCATATGACTCCCACTGGTTCTGGCCCCTCCCTCCATCACTCATATGACTCTCACTGGTTCTGACCCCTTCTTCCATCAAGGGTATGACTCCCACTAGCACTGGTCCCTCCTTCCATCACTCACATGACTCCCACTGGTTCTGACTCCTCCCTCCATCACTTACATGACACCCACTGGTTCTGGCTCCTCCCTCCATCACACACATGACTTCCATGCTGTTTTAGCAGCAGGATTAGGGTCAGGTTTTAGGTTGCTGTATATACTAATATACGACTCTGGTTATGATCAGGAACATCAATCAGCGCTACATCAGCCCGTCCGGCTCACTTCCTCAGAATATCCTGGTTAGTCTGTCCCGTGTAAGATGCCGCGCTGGGCGCATTACCTTGCTCCGCCGGCTGCGTCCCCACTGAGTTGGCACTGGTGTTCAGCACATCGTTGACGGCCGTGTCGCAGTAGAGGCCCCGCTGGACGTCGTGTTCGCTGTCGGTCTGGTCACTCTCCTCATGGCCGCTGTCCTTCAGGCTGTTCCCCTCTAAGTCCTTGAAGGTGGAGCTGCTGGGTGGAAAGAAAACAACAAGGAATTAGTGTCATGTCTGCTTCCATCAGGCCGAACGCCTCCTGACGGCAGCGAGTCGCGGTCCCTCCCGGGAGCTAAACTGCATGAAGGGACGACATGGCCCGGCGGGAAGCGTCGCTGCAAACCTGGCGAGATTCAGGATCCTCGCTGCCAACTAACAACAGTTTATGCCTCCGTGTCCTTAAACTAAACCCCGGAGAAATATGAGAGCTGGCAAGGTTAACCGCGCTTACAGCACACCTGAAGTCACAATGTAATCCTTATCACACTGAAGATTATCACTTTTCTCCTTTTCTTTTTTATGAAACCCTCTTTGCTCTATAAACAGTTCCTCATTCCCAGCATTGCCTGCTGCTGATTTCTGGCATTTAAATTAGATTGGTCTGACGTCCCTCCCCACCTCTTTATCCCCAGGCTCCTCCCCCTTCTCTCTCTCTGTAACAACTAGTTCTGGGTCCCTCTGCTGTCCTGTCCCCGGCCATGTTTGATTTCATTACACACTGGTTTATCTTTTCTCTCTTCTCTTTTATTCTTTTTCTATTCCCAGCCTAAGCCTATCTGATTCTCAGAAGCCATATTACTCGATTGGCATGTTGATACATTGTCACCCATTCTGCCATCTCATTTCTGTTTTGTTCATGGTTTACAGATATTAAATTGCATTATGGAATTGGCATATTAAAGGACACCCAAGGCGAAAATAATCAAATGAAATAAACAATTGTATCTATCTTCCTTCTCCTACAAATTACTTTTTAAAATATTCCACAGTTTTATTTTAGGTTTAAATCTACTTTTTAAGGTTTAACTGCTTTATTGTTTTTGCTCAATGACACGTTCATTGAAGTATGCCAGAGCTAAAATCTATGAACTATTGACCCTTTTATCTCTTTCCTGCACTCAGAAGCCATTTTCTGCTAGGAATGTGTTTTATAGTTGGAATTTCTTATCAGTGAGGGTCACACTGTAGTCACTTCCTGTCTGAGTCAGGACTGAGTCAGACACTTACATACCTGATATTTAACTCTTTCAGACAGAGAAAGAAAAAAAGGAACACAGCATAGTTATTTCTGTGCTAGGCACTGTACATACCCATGTCTATCTCATCATGTCACACGTCACCTCAGGTATCCTTTAAGGGATTTAACCATTGGTTTATCTTTTTTCTCTTCTCTTTGATTCTTTTTCTAGTCCCAGCCTAAGTGTATCACATTTTGAAAAGCCACATCACTCAATTACCATATTGATATATCATCATCTGCCATCTCATTTATGTTTTGTTCATGCTTTACAGTTATTGAATTGCATTCTGGAATTGGCATATTAAAGGTGTGAGCCTTACAACAATCGTGGAGCCCCTCCTGACAACATAGCCTCTCCCTGCATACGCCTCTTTTATTGAGACTACCCAAGCTGCATAGAATCATAGGTGAGACAAAAAAAAAGACACTTTCTTGATCTTGAATTATATTTATGTAAAAATGCAATCATAACACGACAGATATCTATCTTAAAGTGGACCTGAACTCTTGCAGAGGACAGAAGGGAAACAGAGAAATGCACCCTGTGTGTATTTAGAGAGTTTAGCCCCTGGGGTAGAGAACATATGGCTCAGGAGGCAGATGTGGCTCTTTTGATGGCTACATCTGGCTCACAGTTAGGGGTTAAAATCACTAAGCTACACTGCTCAAGCAGCACAGCGTAGTGTGACAGCGCAAGTAAAATGTTCAAAGTAGGCACGCCACTGCTGTCGCATACACTACTAACTTACTCGCCCCCAACCCCCCAAACTAACGGCCGCTCCAATTGTCCAACCCTGGATTCTGTCAGTCCAGTGACTTTGTAGGACGAGATCCCTGCACTTTGATTGGCCCAATAGGCTGTCTGTCACTTGACAAGAAGCCTATTGGGCCAAAGAACGGGGATCTCGTCCTACCTATTGAATCAACCCCTAAGTTAGCTAGCTAATTGTACAAGCTGTTAGTCGGTATTTCTCCTGTCTGGCTCTCAGGAAAATTGCTGATGTTGCTGAAACTCAAGAGAAGCTGAAGACGTGTCTGACGCTTCCGCTGCCCGGCGGATCCACTGTATACACAACACCATGGCAACAGGGACAGCCCTCTGCTGCGCATGCGCAATGTCCCAGATTGAAACCTATTGTATGGCTCTCACAGAATTACATTTTAAAATATGTGGCGGTATGGCTCTCTCAGCCAAAAAGGTTCCTGACCCCTGGTTTAGCTAGTCTAATTCCCCCTTACCTGTTAATAAGGACAAATTGTAATTTGCTCCCTCAGCTGTGTCACTTGACTGCCATGGCAGATAATCTCATTTGAAAGCACAGGATGTTAACAATATGCCTACCATGAAAGCAGGAAATAGACAGTGCAGATTTTCTGCAGTATTTGTATCAGATGTAACAAAGACATGTTTTTCTGTAAAGGTTATCATGCTATTGCTTATCTTTTTGAGCAGAGAGGAAGTTCTGAGTTAAGGTCCCCTTTAACTCTGCTTTATAAATGTATGGACCGTGGCACAGATGGTACAGAGCTAGATGGAGCCCCGGTATAAGCAAAGTTATGTGACAATGGCTACCATATGCTATGGCTTCTAGTCTGTCTTCCTGGAGAATACACATTTTCAACAATTCAAATAATCTGCAGCATTTTATATTAATCAGGCTGCTGAAAGGGAAGCTCTCTGGCCACAAAGAAGGTATCAAGCAGGTGAAAAAAGGATTGTAGCATTAAACATGGAAAATTAGATATACAGCATACATAGTTCAGATCCACTTTAAGCATGCAAGGTCCAGGGCTGTCATTCTGAGCCTGGTTCCTGCACCTAGAAAGTAATTTACCTGGAACATGTATGAATTTCTAGATATCCAATAAATAAAATATTTACTGCTTGTGTTTACATGTTCCCAGCAGTGACCCAGTAAAAGGCAAACTCAGAATGAGTGATATACACCAGGAGCTTGTAGATTCAGAAAATAATGACTGTAACACTCAGATATCTGTCCTTACAGGTCTACTTTGACTGTGAAGTGAACCCGAGGTGCGAGTGATATGGAGGCTGCAACATGCATTTCCTTTTAAGCAATACCAGTTGCCTGGCTGTCCTGCTGATCCTCTGCCTCTAATACATTTAGCCATAGCCCCTGAACAAGCATGCAGCAGATCAAGCGTTTCTGACATTATTGTCAGATCTCACTAGATTAGCTGCATGCTTGTTTCTGGTGTGATTCAGACACATAGACCAAAAAGGCTGCCAGGCAACTGGTATTGTTTAAAAGGAAATAGACATTTTGTTTGGGCCTAAAGACTGCAGTGAGGCCAAATCTAAATGTGGCCATACACTTATAGATTTGCAGCAGATTCGACCATCAGATAGATTCCTGTCAGATGCCTGTCAAGTCGAATCTGACAGGAATCTATCTGATGTGTGCCACACACTAGGAACAGATTTCCAATAGATTTCAGAATGACATCTTTTGTAAATCGATCTAAATGCGTTATTGCACCATTAGATCAAATGGAATTCTATGGGCCATCAATCTGCTACCAGCAGCAGATCGACCTAGATCTTCCATCCTGTCAGATAGATCAAATTGATCGAAATCGATCAAATGGGGAATTTGATAGAATTGATTTCTGATCGATTGATCGAAGGCCGAAATCGACCAACGTATTGGCCCCTTAAAAACAAGACCTATAGTTTTGCTACCATCTATCTGTCTGTCTGTCTAT
>NC_090653.1:8349607-8362107 GCF_040937935.1 Hyperolius riggenbachi
ATGAACTCTCTCATAGAGGTTCATTGCACAAGCGTTTTCAGGGCGATTTTGAAAATTGCTTGCGGTTACATTTTTACAAAAACGCCTATACTGTGAACAAGGGGCCTGCCAGGGCATGACAAGCGGGGAACCAAAAATTCTAACCAAACTCAATGCGATACTGAACGTCACTCCTCAAATGCCCGCCAATAACGGTAGGAAATGGGACAGATCTGAGCGTATGGTGATATATAGCACAGAATCTACTCCTATTTATAGTAAAGGGACGCCATCGGTCACTCTATTACCATAAATCACAAACCGATTCATAGGCCATAAATAATTCTGCCGGCGGTGATTTATGCGGTCCCGGCCGTCACAACATATTTTATATAAGAGAAAAAGAAATGGACAAGTATGGAGTCCCGATCACAGAGATTAATAAGCACGAGTAAATTACATTGACAGATTCGGGGAAATACAAGATTGTATGGCCAAGATCAACCTCCAACTCCAACCATCCTGCACCCTTCCCCCCGGTGTTTCACGTCTCCACCATAAACATTCTTTAAAACACATATGCCTGTATTGCTGGAGGTTATCACACCACATGTAAGCTGTGTGTATTTTGTACTTACTATACTATATATTCTGATTAGTAATGTTTTAAGGCTGAAAGAGAAAAAGGGCGGGGTAAATTTGGGTGGAAGACAACAGCAATGAGGAGGGTGTGTTTTTAACACAGGAAGCTAGAGCTGGCACCGAGAGGAGGGTGTGGTCCCAGCACAGGAAGCTGATGCAGAGAGGAGGGTGTGGTCCCAGCACAGGAAGCTAGCACCTGTACAGAGAAGAGGGTGTGGTCCTAACACAGGAAACTAGCGCTGGCACAGAAAGAAGGATGTGGTCCTAACACAGGAAGCTAACGCTGACACAGAGAGGAGGGTGTGGTCCCAGCACAGGAAGCTAACGCTGACGCAGAGAGGAGGGTGTGGTCCCAGCACAGGAAGCTAAAGGTGGCCACTAATGGACCAATTTCTAGCGAAAAATCGTTTAAGCGATCAGATATTTCTGAACGGAAGAAAAATCGTTCACTACACCATCAATGAACCAATCTTTGCTTCCTATCTATCACAACCAACAAGAAAATACAAATTTTGGTTTGACCAAAATCCAATCTGACAACTATTTTTATAATCGTTCATAATCGATTGTGTCCTTCAATGGAGATTATTTACAACCAATTCAATCAGAATTTCTGATCGCTCGAACAATTTTTCGCTAGAAATTGGACCGTTAGTGGCCACCTTAACGCTGACTCAGAGAGGAGGGTGTGGTCCCAACACTGTAAGCTAGCACCTGTACAGAGAAGAAGTGTGGCCAGGGGAGGACTGGGACCTTTTGGCCTGGGGGGAAAACACAACCTAGAGGCCCTTTTACGCTATCTCCAGCCCAAATGCATACCCCAGTCCAAATAAATATCAATGTTGTGTGCAAATGTATGTAGTGTACATTTTAATGTTACATTAACTACATTAACTAGTTCCTGCAAAAAGGATGTTTGAAAACTATTTTGAAGGAGGAAGGATGGGAATACAATACACCTGTGAGTGCTGTGGCAAGGGGGTGGTAGCTGCCAATGAGTGGTTCAGGAAGCATGGATTCATCCTGGCTGCTGGTAGTGGTGTGATGCAGGGGCGTAGGAATAGGCCCTGCAGCCCCTGCGCCCGCGGGGGGGGCCCGGCCCCCCCCTGGGGCCCGCTTGGGGCCGTTTTGTGGGTGCTGGAGGGGTGGCAGCATGAGGGGAAAGCCTTGCCCACAGTCGGCGGGGAGAGGGGTAGTTCCCCCCTCTCCCTCACCTCGGGGCTCTCCCCTCTGTGCTCCCCTCCAGCTCGTAAGTGTCTGTGGGGCTGTGGTGGGCAGCGAGCGGCGGGCAGATACATACCTGCTTCCGTGCGTTCCATCGGAGACTTCTCCCTCTAGCGGCTGACGTCACTTCCGGAAGTGACGTCAGCCGCTAGAGGGAGAAGTCTCCAATGGAACGCACGGAAGCAGGTATGTATCTGCCCGCCGCTCGCTGCCCACCACAGCCCCACATTACTGCTGCCCTCATTACGATTTTCAGGTGCCTGCTGCCCTCATTACGATTTTCAGGTGTCTGCTGCCCACATTACGATTTTCTGGTCACTGCTGCCCACATTGTGATTTTCTGGTGTCTGCTGCCCACATTACGATTTTCAGGTGTCTGCTGCCCTCATTACGATTTTCTGGTGTCTGCTGCCCTCATTACGATTTTCAGGTGTCTGCTGCCCACATTACGATTTTCAGGTGTCTGCTGCCCTCATTACGATTTTCAGGTGTCTGCTGCCCACATTACGATTTTCAGGTGTCTGCTGCCCACATTACGATTTTCAGGTGTCTGCTGCCCACATTGTGATTTTCAGGTGTCTGCTGCCCACATTACGATTTTCTGGTGTCTGCTGCCCTCATTACGATTTTCAGGTGTCTGCTGCCCTCATTACGATTTTCAGGTGTCTGCTGCCCTCATTACGATTTTCAGGTGTCTGCTGCCCACATTGTGATTTTCAGGTGTCTGCTGCCCACATTACGATTTTCTGGTGTCTGCTGCCCTCATTACGATTTTCAGGTGTCTGCTGCCCTCATTACGATTTTCAGGTGTCTGCTGCCCACATTACGATTTTCAGGTGTCTGCTGCCCACATTACGATTTTCAGGTGTCTGCTGCCCTCATTACGATTTTCAGGTGTCTGCTGCCCTCATTACGATTTTCAGGTGTCTGCTGCCCACATTGTGATTTTCAGGTGTCTGCTGCCCACATTACGATTTTCTGGTGTCTGCTGCCCTCATTACGATTTTCTGGTGTCTGCTGCCCTCATTATGATTTTCTGGTGTCTGCTGCCCACATTACGATTTTCAGGTGTCTGCTGCCCACATTACGATTTTCAGGTGTCTGCTGCCCTCATTACGATTTTCAGGTGTCTGCTGCCCTCATTACGATTTTCAGGTGTCTGCTGCCCACATTACGATTTTCAGGTGTCTGCTGCCCACATTACGATTTTCAGGTGTCTGCTGCCCACATTGCGATTTTCAGGTGTCTGCTGCCCACATTGCGATTTTCTGGTGTCTGCTGCCCACATTACGATTTTCTGGTGTATGCTGCCCACATTAGGATTTTCTGGTGACTGCTGCCCACATTGCGATTTTCTGGTGACTGCTGCCCACATTGCGATTTTCTGGTGACTGCTGCCCACATTGCGATTTTCTGGTGACTGCTGCCCACATTAGGATTTTCTGGTGTCTGCTGCCCACATTACGACATTCTGGTGACTGACTGCTGCCCACATTAGGATTTTCTGGTGACTGCTGCCCACATTACGATATTCTGGTGACTGCTGCCCACATTAGGATTTTCTGGTGACTGATGCCCACATTGCAATTTTCTGGTGACTGCTGCCCAGATGGCGATTTTCTGGTGACTGCTGCCCACATTGCGATTTTCTGGCCCACATTACGATTTTCTGGTGAACACTGCCCACGTTACGATTGTCTGGTGAATGCTGTCCACGTTACGATTTTCTGGTGAACGCTGCCCACATTACGATTTTCTGGCCCACATTACGATTTTCTGGTGAACACTGCCCAAGTTACGATTGTCTGGTGAATGCTGTCCATGTTACAATTTTCTGGTGAACTCTGCCCACATTACGATTTTCTGTCCCACATTACGATATTCTGGTGAACGCTGCCCACATTACGATTGTCTGGTAAATGCTGCCCACGTTACAATTTTCTGGTGACTGCTGCTCACGTTACTATTTTCTGGTGACTGGTGCCCACATTACGATTTTCTGGTGAACTCTGCCCACATTATGATTTTCTAAAGGCCCACATTACGATTTTCTGGTGAACTCTGCCCACATTACGATTTTCTGGCCCACATTACGATTGTCTGGTAAAATGCTGCCCACTTTACAATTAATTTACAGCGAAACGCTGCCCCATTACGATTATTTGGCACCTATGGGGGGGGCCCCATCCAAATATTCGCAGGGGGGCCCAGTGATTTCTAGTTACGCCCCTGGTGTGATGGTGTGGAGGATATATTCTTACCCCACTCTAGGCTTCTTAGTACCACATGGCCAATGTTTAAATGCCACAGCCTACCTGAATGTTGTTGCTAACCATGCCCATCCCTTCATGACCAAAGTGTACCTGGTGGCTTCTGAAGGCTACCAGCAGGATAATGCACCATGTCACAAAGCTCAGATCATCTAAAACAAGAAATAATGGCAGCGAGTAGTGGTAGTAGGAGGATTATTGCTAGGTGTAGCAGCAGTGAGACTAGGTGCAGCGTCAGTGAGGCTGGTATTAGGTGTAGCAGCTGAGAGGTTAGTGGTAGGTTTAGCGGCGGTAAGGTTGGTGTTAAGTGTGGCAGTGGTGAGTTTTGGTGACAGAGGTTAGTGCTAGGTGAGGCGGCAGTGAGGTGGCAGTGAAGTTAGAGTTATGTGCGGCGGCAGTGAGGTTTTTGTTAGGTGCTGCACCAGCGAGGTGTTTTGGCAGTGAGGTTAGCATTGGGTGCAGTGGCAGTGAGGTTGGTTTTAGGTACGGTGCCACCGAAGTGTGGCGGCAGTGAGGTTAGTGCTAGGTGAGGTGGCCGTGAGGTTAGTGCTTTGTGTGTCGGTGGGGAGGTTAGCGCTATGTGAGGTGGCAGTGATAGAAGTGCTAGGTGCGGCCGCAGTGAGGTTAGTGTTAGGTGCGGCCGCAGTGAGGTTAGTGTTAGGTGCTGCAGCAGTGAGGTTAGTGTTAGGTCCTGCAGCAGTGAGGTTGGTGTTAGGTGCGGCGCCATTGAGATGTGGCGGCAGTGAGATTAGTGCTGGGTAAGGCGGCAGTGAATTAGTGCTAGGTGCAGAAGCTGTGAGGTTAGTGGAAGGTGTGGCAGCAGTGAGGTTAATGTTAGGTGCGGCGGCAGCGAGGTGTGCAGCGGCAGTGAGGTTATCGCTAGGTGAGGCGGCAGTGAGATTAGCATTAGGTGCGGCAGCGAGATTATCGTTAGGTGCGGGGAGGTTAGGTGTGGCGGTTAGATTAGCGATGAGATTAGTGTTAAGTGCAGTGGTGGTAAGATTAGCGTTAGGTGCAGTGGTGAGATTTCTGTTAGTTGCACTGGCTCAATACGTTAGGTGCTTTGGTGGTGATGTAAGCATTACGTGTGGTGGTGAAATTACCGTTAGGTGAGGTTAGCATTAGGTGCGGCAGTGAGATTAGAGTTAGGTGCGGTGGTGGTGAGGTCAGTGTTAGGTGCGGTGGTGAAGTTAGTGTAAAGTGTGGCGGTGAGGTTAGCGTTAAGTGCGGTGGCGGTGAGGTTAGCGTAAAGTGCGACGGTGAGGTTAGCGTTAGGTGCGGTGGTGAGGTTAGCGTTGCGGCGGTTAGGTTAGCGTTGCGGCGGTGAGGTTAGCCTTAGGTGCGGCAGAAAGGTTAGCGCTAGGTGCGGCGGTAAGGTTAGCGCTAGGTGCGGCGGTGAGGTTAGCGCTAGGTGCGGCGGTGAGGTTAGCGCTAGATGCGGCGGTGAGGTTAGCGCTAGGTGCGGCGGTGAGGTTAGCGCTAGGTGCGGCGGTGAGGTTAGCGTTAGGTGCGGCGGTGAGGTTAGCGCTAGGTGCGGCGGTGAGGTAAGCGCTAGGTGCGGCGGTGAGGTTAGCGCTAGGTGCGGCGGTGAGGTTAGCGCTAGGTGCGGCGGTGAGGTTAGCGTTAGGTGCGGCGGTGAGGTTAGCGTTAGGTGCGGAGGTGCGGAGGTGAGGTTAGCGCTAGGTGCGGTGGTGAGGTTAGCGTTAGGTACGGCGGTGAGGTTAGCGTTAGGTGTGGCGGTGAGGTTAGCGCTAGGTGCGGTGGTGAGGTTAGCATTAGGTGTGGTGGTGAGATTAGCGATAGGTGCGATGGCGGTGAGGTTAGCTTTAGGTGTGGTGGCAGTGAAGTTAGTCCTCCCCCAGTATAGGCAGCCATAGAACCAGATATCCTAGAAATCCTAGAGCAGTGGTTCCCAACCTTTTCCAGGTCGTGACACATCACGACAAACATTCAGATATCCGTGACACGTCACATCATGCCAAACATTCAGATATACATGACACGTCCCGTATGATAGAAAAGAGGGGCTCAGTAACAATCTGCTGATGCTGCAGGCACAATGAGGGACTCAGTAACAATCTGCTGATGTTGCAGGCACAATGAGGGGCTCAGTAACAATCTGCTGATGCTGCAGGCACAATGAGGGGCTCAGCAACAATCTGCTGATGCTGCAGGAACAATGAGGGGCTCAGTAACAATCTGCTGATGCTGCAGGCACAGTGAGGGGCTCAGTAACAATCTGCTGATGCTGCAGGCACAATGAGGGGCTCAGTGACAATCTGCTGATGCTGCAGGCACAATAAGGGGCTCAGTGACAATCTGCTGATGCTGCAGGCACAATGAGGGGCTCAGTGACAATCTGCTGATGCTGTAGGCACAATGAGGGGCTCAGTAACAATCTGCTGATGCTGCAGGCACAATGGTGGGGAGCTCAGTAACAATTTGCTGATGCTGCAGGCACAATAAGGGGCTCAGTGACAATATGCTGATGCTGCAGGCACAATGAGGGGCTCAGTAACAATCTGCTGATGCTGCAGGCACAATGAGAGGCTCAGTAACAATCTGCTGATGCTGCAGGCACAATGAGGGGCTCCGTGACAATCTGCTGATACTGCAGGCACAATGAGGGGCTCACTGACAATATGCTGATGTTGCAGGCACAATGAGGGGCTCAGTAACAATCTGCTGGTGCTGCAGGCACAGTGAGGGGCTCAGAAACAATCTGCTGATACTGCAGGCACAATGAGGGGCTCAGTAACAATCTGCTGATGCTGCAGGCACAATGAGGGGCTCAGTGACAATCTGCTGATGCTGCAGGCACAATGAGGGGCTCAGTGACAATCTGCTGATGCTGCAGGCACAATGAGGGGCTCAGTAACAATCTGCTGATGCTGCAGGCACAATGCGGGGCTCAGTAACAATCTGCTGATGCTGCAGGCACAATGAGGGGCTCAGTAACAATCTGCTGATGCTGCAGGCACAATGAGGGGCTCAGTAACAATCTGCTGATGCTGCAGGCACAATAAGGGGCTCAGTGACAATCTGCTGATGCTGCAGGCACAATGGTGGGGAGCTCAGTAACAATCTGCTGATGCTGCAGGCACACTGAGGGGCTCAGTAACAATCTGCTGATGCTGCAGGCACAATGAGGGGCTCAGTAACAATCTGCTGATGCTGCAGGCACAATGAGGGGCTCAGAGACAAGCTGCTGATGCTGCAGGCACAATGAGGGGCTCAGTAACAATCTGCTGATGCTGCAGGCACAATGAGGGGCTCAGTAACAATCTGCTGATGCTGCAGGCACAATGAGGGGCTCAGTAACAATCTGCTGATGCTGCAGGCACAATGAGGGGCTCAGTAACAATCTGCTGATGCTGCAGGCACAATGAGGGGCTCAGTAACAATCTTCTGATGCTGCAGGCACAATGAGGGGCTCAGTAACAATCTGCTGATGCTGCAGGCACAATGGTGGGGAGCTCAGTAACAATCTGCTGATGCTGCAGGCACAATGAGGGGCTCAGTAACAATCTGCTGATGCTGCAGGCACAATGAGGGGCTCAGTAACAATCTACTGATGCTGCAGGCACAATGAGGGGCTCAGTAACAATCTGCTGATGCTGCAGGCACAATGAGGGGCTCAGTAACAATCTGCTGATGCTGCAGGCACAATGGTGGGGAGCTCAGTAACAATCTGCTGATGCTGCAGGCACAATGAGGGGCTCAGTAACAATCTGCTGATGCTGCAGGCACAATGAGGGGCTCAGTAACAATCTGCTGATGCTGCAGGCACAATGAGGGGCTCAGTAACAATCTGCTGATGCTGCAGGCACAATGAGGGGCTCAGTAACAATCTGCTGATGCTGCAGGCACAATGAGGGGCTCAGTGACAATCTGCTGATGCTGCAGGCACAATGGTGGGGAGCTCAGTAACAATCTGCTGATGCTGCAGGCACACTGAGGGGCTCAGTGACAATATGCTGATGCTGCAGGCACAATGAGTGGCTCAGTAATAACCTGCTGATGCTGCAGGCACAATGAGGGGCTCAGTGACAATCTGCTGATGCTGCAGGCACAATGAGGGGCTCAGTAACAATCTGCTGATGCTGCAGGCACAATGAGGGGCTCAGTGACAATCTGCTGATGCTGCAGGCACAATGAGGGGCTCAGTAACAATCTGCTGATGCTGCAGGCACACTGAGGGGCTCAGTAACAATCACGGGGGGTTGGTGACGGTGCAGTGGCACAGCTAGCATAGTTGCCCCAGTATAGGGAGTTTAGTTGCCTCAGTATAGCTAGTATAGTGCCCCAGTATAGTCAGTATAGTGCGCCAGTATAGCCAGTATAGTGCCCCAGTATAGCCAGTATAGTGCCCCAGTATAGCCATTATAGCGCCCCAGTATAGCTAGTATAGTGCCCCAGTATAGTCAGTATAGTGCCCCAGTATAGCCAGTATAGTGCCCCAGTATAGCCAGTATAGTGCCGCAGTATAGCTAGTATAGTGCCCCAGTATAGCTAGTATAGTGCCCCAGTATAGTGCCCCAGTATAGCTAGTATAGTGTCCCAGTATAGCTAGTATAGTGCCCCAGTATAGCCAGAATAGTGCCCCAGTATAGTGCCCCAGGATAGCCAGTATAGTGCCCCAGTATAGTGCCCCAGTATAGCCAGTATAGTGCCCCAGTATAGCCGGTATAGTGCCCCAGTATAGCCAGTATAGTGCCCCAGTATAGCCAGAATAGTGCCCCAGTATAGCGCCCCAGTATACCCAGTATAGTGCCCCAGTATAGTCAGTATAGTGCCCCAGGATAGCTAGTATAGTGCCCCAGGATAGCCAGTATGGGTAGGTGGTGCCCCCCGTCCGTCCCCGCCGCTGTTATTACCTTAACAGCGGCCGCTCTCCCCTCTCCGGCGCGTGTATTTATTCAAGCAGCGTATCTCCCGGCTGCTCTGTGTGTGCGCAGGAAGCAGGGCAGCGGCTTCCTGTAGCGGCGATATGTATCGCCGTTACTATGGTAACCGAGCCATGCTTCCTGCGCATCACACACAGAGCAGCCGGGAGATACGCTGCTTGAATAAATACATGCGCTGGAGAGGGGAGAGCGGCCGCTGCTAAGATAATAAGGCGATCTGCGGGGGAGACGAGCAGGGGGAGCAGAGAGCGGCGACACATAGCTGGTGCTGCCGCGACACATAAATGTGTCGCGGCACACCAGTTGGGAACCTCTGTCCTAGAGCATAAGTACCAAAGAGCCCCCCACCCACAGTAAGCCAGTGAGCCTCCTGACAGTTTTAGTGATAGAGAAGGAGACAGGAGACAGGGACACCCCCAATGCAGTTTGTAGGGGAGAGGAGGTTGATATATCTCACTCACCATTCCAGAGTTCTGCATTTGCAGGAAATAATTGCTCCAGTTTGGGGGCGGAGCTTCGCGGCAATTTGGGGGCGGGCTTCACTGCAATTTGGGGGCGGAGCTTTCCCGTGATTTTGGCGGTGGTTCCTCCTGGGGTCCCTGCAATTCCCCCAGCACAGTGCATCTTCTGGCTGGGGGTGGAGTTTGGAAGCCAGTGCAGCCAGCCAATGACCAATCTCGGGGCAGGCTCGGGGAGGAGCAGGAGTTCTCTCACCCAATGCCCTGGACTGCAGCCCGATATGAGTGAAGAGCTACTGCTGGGGGCGGGGCTTTAGATTGATCGGCCACAGCACTGCAAAAGTTATTTATGACGGCACAAATAAATAGTGCTGCGCAGCCGGCCCTGGATGCCTGAGGAGGCGGCGGCCCGGGGGGAATCCGCCCCCCGTCCTCCCGGGCCAGTCCGCCCCTGAGTGTGGCCCTAACACAGGAAACTAGAGCTGGCACAGAGAGGAGGGTGTGGTCCCAGCACAGAAAGCTAACCCTGATGCAGAGAAGAGGGTATGGTCCCAGCACAGGAAGCTAACGCTGACGCAGAGAAGAGGGTGTGGTCCCAACACAGTAAATTAGCACCTGTACAGAGAGGAGGGTGTGGGCCTAACACAGGAAACTAGCGCTGGCACAGAGAGGAGGATGTGGCCCTAACACAGGAAGCTAGAGCTGGCACAGAGAGGAGGGTGTGGTCCTAACACAGGAAGCTAGAGCTGGCACAGAGAGGAGGGTGTGGTCCTAACACAGGAAGCTAGAGCTGGCACAGAGAGGAGGGTGTGGTCCCAGCACAGGGAGCTGACGCAGAGAGGAGGGTGTGGTCCCAACACAGTACGCTAGCACCTGTACAGAGAAGAGGGTGTGGTCCTAACACAGGAAACTAGCGCTGGCACAGAGAGGAGGGTGTGGTCCCAGCACAGGAAGCTAACGCTGACACAGAGAGGAGGGTGTGGTCCCAACACAGGAAGCTAACGCTGACACAGAGAGGAGGGTATGGTCCTAACACAGGAAGCTAACGCTGACGCAGAGAGGAGGGTGTGGTCCCAGCACAGGAAGCTAACGCTGGCACAGAGAGGAGGGTGTGGTCCTAACACAGGAAGCTAACGCTGACGCAGAGAGGAGGGTGTGGTCCCAGCACAGGAAGCTAGCACCTGTACAGAGAGGAGGTTGTGGGCCTAACACAGGAAACTAGCGCTGGCACAGAGAGGAGGGTGTGGTCCCAGCACAGGAAGCTAATGCTAACGCAGAGAGGAGGGTGTGGTCCCAACACAAGAAGCTAACGCTGATGCAGAGAGGAGGGTGTGGTCCCAGCACAGGATGCTAGCGCTGGTACACAGAGGAGGGTGTGGCCCTAACACAGGAAACTAGCGCTGGCACAGAGAGGAGGGTGTGGTCCCAGCACAGGAAGCTAGAGTTGTCACAGAGAGGAGGGTGTGGTCCCAACACAGGAAGCTGCCACTGACGCAAAGGAGGGTGTGGTTCCAACACAGGAAGACAGAGAGGATGGTCTCATTCAAACAGTTAGCTTTGTTGTGGGGTATGGAAGATTACTAGGACACTGAGGGGCAATCAAACACTAGGAAGGGGGAATTTAAGAGGGATTTGAATGAGAGTGATTTGCCATGACACGGGGGGGAGGGGGCAGATACTATTTACTATTAAGGAGATGCTGGCTTGGCTGGGTTGGTAAAGTATGAATCACGTCCTGCACTGAACGCTCCGCTGATGATGCTGATAGCGCTGACGTGTCAAGGGGCCGCAAACAACCGTTTAACCACTCGCACTTACGTTAAATTATGACAGCATGACCGAAGAAAGCAAAGTACTCTGTATGTTATAAGTTGCCTATTTTTAGATCAAACATATTAATGTAAAATAATAAAATGCCCAAGAAATGCAGCAAATTACAGAATGCTATAGTAACGTAACCAGCATCTGGCGTAATTTTTTGCGCTAGGTTTATGCAGATGCCGCCACCACCGCGGTCGCCCAGCTGAAGTGACTGCTAAAGGACTACGCAATAGAAATCCTTCCTGAAAGCCCCACTTAGGGGAGCTGAGAGAGTTTGAGGCTTAATGCAGTCCCCCCCACCTTTAAAAGCCCCCATTCTTATTTCTGTTACCATGGAAACCAAGTGGACCACCTACCATTCAGTGCACTACAAAGATGGAAGGTTTTGAGCTGTGGCAAATACATCTTTAAACACATCTTCAAATGGCTTCTATCAAATGAGAACATAAGATTGCAAAATAATAAAAATAATTTAAAAAAAATCATAACAAAAACAATAAAAAAAAGTTGCACTTCAAGTGAGACAAACTGACATAAATGACAACATTTTTATCATGTTTTTATCATGTCAGGAGAATGGATAGGCCAGGTTTATTGCTGTTGTTGTAGGTCTGTCAGCACATCCAGTCTGTGTTTTTGTACGTCGAAAAATGGGCAGTACACAAGGGGGTCCTTAAAGCGGATCCGAGATGAAAAACGAACTATAAGGCTCCATGTACACTGCATGCGATTTCAATTCTGCTTTTTAATCGGTTTTTACATCCGATTCCGATTTTTAATCTTTACTGCAAGCTGCATTTTTTGATCCGTTTTTCTGTTGAATGTATTTAGGGAAAATCGGAAATTGGAAACGAAATCGGAATCGCAAAACACATTTGCAATGTGCAGGGAGCCTAAGAGCCCGTTTCCACTATCGCGAATCTGCATGCGTTTCCTGCGTGCGTGCATTTCCTGCATGCAGATTCGCACAGCCAATACAAGTGGATGTGCCAGTTTCCACTTGTCAGTTTTCCTGAGCGTTTTTTCTGTGCAGGATTTTTCTGCACGGCAGAGCCCTCAGAATTCGCCTGCGTGTGGAATGCATGCGAATCGCTGCCAATGTATTTAATAGGGAAATCGCCTGCGGCTTTGGTATGCAAATTTTCATGTGAATTCTGGCACTGCCATGGTTAAATTTGCATACAGCGTCAGCTATGCGA